>NW_008710725.1:351869-401524 GCF_000327385.1 Lottia gigantea
GCATACCCTATTGAAAACCTAATTGGGAATCCAATCCAAAGTTTTCAGTATGGTTGGGATATCTTGAAAATCCAACTGGAAAAAGATGAAAATCAGAATTGCCAGAAAATTGAATCATGAATTCAAGTCTTGTTGTAATCTGTACAATTCTAGCCTGCGCGGCTTAGATAATATTTTTATAGCTACTAATTCAAATTTAGGCCCTTAATGTCACCTTCATCAAAATTAAAATTGACGGAAAATGGCTTCGTTAATTGGAAAACCTTGAAAGCTCTGACAGTAAGAGAAGAATTTCAATGCTGGGTTGTTTGTCATATCAATGCCTGGGAAATATTTCATATACTTTTAAGATAGGAACTTGATGAATAGGAATTGAAATTTTATAACATCGACGCCATATAAATCAAAGTTGACGCAAAAAAGAATTTAGACAGACGTAAGCCTAGGAATTTTTGAAATAATTTCAATTGTGACAGATTTGACGTCTGTTTTAATTTTCATGACTGAAATTTGATTGATAACAAAAATGCAATTGTATCCCACATTTTAAATTTATTAATTGCCATATTTGTGACGTAAGCTGACAAAATTGTAAGATTCCCAACGATTTAAACAAATAGACCGAAAAGATGTGGCTTTAGAAATTTAACTAAGTTCTTTCGCAGTGGCTCAGTGAGATAGACGATCGTTTGCTTCAGGGTCCAGGATTCAATCAGAGCTGCTAACATGGATAACTGTCTTAATGCGGAGTCCATGTGTACTACAGGCTGTGCATATTAAAGATCTCTTGACAGTTTGGAAGAATAGCCTTATGCTGCTGTCCTGTCAAAATTTCCCTCTTTGAACACTGCATGGCCTTGTCCGTCTTCTCTAGCCCAATGAGGTACAGAAAAGAAGTTTTTGACTAAAATGCACGTCATTTTGGTGTCTGCATTCCATTTAAGAAACAAAACCCTATTGGATAATTTATCCTCCATTTTCAAATCTTGTTGCCCTGATGAGGATAGGGTATCTGAAACACCAAAAGGAGAAAACTTAACACGCTAACTTGTTATCCAATCAGGTCACTGTATTTTCTAAATTTTAGTTAAAAAACGTCCCTGAGCAAAATACAGATACCATTTTTGTTTCCCCTTTTCGTTAAAGAAAACTGACACACTGACAAGTTCCTCTCTATTAAGAAACAGTAATACCAATATTCGCTAAGGTAGCCTCCATTTGCAAATCTTACTGTCCTGATGAGAACTGTGTATCCGAAACACTAAAAGTAGAAGACTGAACATGCTGATTAGACTAGTTCCTCTCCATGATGGCAAACCAATCCAACCGTAAAGTTATGAACAGATATATAAATATGACAAGTATGAAATAATTGTAGAGGTTTGAGTTGACACGATATTTCTAGTTGATATAATACAGGAGACAGGCTACACCCCAAAAAATATACATATCATTAAATGCATAGTATAAGGTAATAAAAATTCATTCATATTATTGCAATAATCTCCAATTTCATTTTCAGTAGCTCTTTATAAGTTAAAGGGATTGAAAACAGGTTTCCTAACCTTATGTGTATCAGGAACACTGATAGTATCAATTTCCACCATTCCAATTTACAATCAGATGTCTGTGGTTCCTGCAATTCTACTAAAGGAATTGTAGAGGGGTTTTTCTAAACATTTCTTGTGTATCTGGAACGCTGATAGTATCAATTTCCACAATTCCATTGACAGACATCTGTGGTTCCTGCAATTTTACTGAAGCTAAGCTATGATGTTGTCTTTCCAAAATAATATCCAATGGCTTTTAAGTGGAATTACAAGAACAACAGACGTCTATCTGTGACTTGAAATAATTCAGTTATTGACATATTCATAGACATGGAATTATTTTGACAAAATGTCTAGCTGTGAAAATTAGTAACTCAGAACATTTCAGGAATAATATTTCCAGAAGTTCATGAAAGGATGATGAATGTCTAATTGCCTGATTAATAAATTCTAAGACTGTATCGTAGTCTAGCCTCGAGCGACGTTAACGAGCTATTATTAAGGGCTTCCTCAGTCAGTCACTGATTAGAAGAATTCTCAATAAATTAACACAATAAAGATGATGTGATATTAATGAGATTATTGAAGGGCTTTACTCGTCTAATTATCTTTCCTACCAAAAACCAGGGGCGGAATTTACTGGGATTGTATAGAGGTTTAAGTGGAATTGCAGGAATCAAAGAAGTGTGATTGAAAATTGGAATAGTGCAAATTGATGCTATCAGGTGTCCATGATACACATACAAAATTTTAAAATCTACAATCCCTTTAACTTATCAACTGATAGATTTTAAAAGGGATATTGTCGTGGAGTTGTTTGATTAAGCAGCTGATGGAATTGATTAAAATCTTAAAGGGATCTAAATATCTGTTTGTTAAGCTGATAAAATTTAAAGGGATTTGTCCGAGGGCCAGTTTGTAGAAGAGATTTTAGAGAGCTTAAGTTGTTATCCTTGTAAAATCTATACCAAGAGATTTGGTTAAGGACAGGATCCTTAGTTGTTATCCTTTTTTAATCATTACCAAGAGATTTGGTTAAGGACCAGCTGTAAGACAGGATCCTTAGTTGTATTTCTTGTAAAAACGTTGCCAAGAGGTTCGTCCATTTGGACCAGCTGTAAGACAGGATCCTTAGTTGTTATCCTTGTAAAATCATTGCCAAGAGGTTTGTCCATTTGGACCAGCTGGAAGACAGGATCCTTAGTTGTTATCCTTGTAAAATCGTTGCCAAGAAGTTTGACCAAGGACCAGCTGTAAGAGAGGATCCTTAGTTGTTATCCTTGTAAAATCATTGCCAAGATTTTTGACCAAGGACCAGCTGTAAGACAGGATCCTTAGTTGTTATCCTTGTTTAATCATTGCCAAGAGGTTTGACCAAGGACCAGCTGTAAGAGAGGATTCTTAGTTGTTATCCTTGTAAAATCATTGCCAAGAGATTTGACCAAGGACCAGCTGTAAGAAAGGATCCACGAGAAAGGATCAATAAGAACCTAAGTTGTTATCCTTGTAAAATATTGTTACTTTCTTTCACCCCTCTGGCAACTTACGTTAATGTTTCGTCAATTGAACTGGATAACCTACGTAAAGACTAACCACAGAAAGGTCATAAACTGACCATCCCAGGTTCGATGACCTATTGGCATTCTGTTTTCAAGGTTTTACGTAGGCCATGGACATCTTGTCTGTAGGCATGTCACCAATTTTGTGATTCCTTGGGGGTTTGGTTTTTGGAATATAGTATATAGTTCCTGTCACTCTTATCAAAGTTTGGTTTTTGTTAACATCTTCTGATTTCTCTGGAATTTTAGTATATTGGATCCTGTTTCACCCATAATAAATATTGTGAATTTTTGTAAGTGTTTTTCAAATGTCCGACATTTTATGGGAATTGTGAATTGATTTCTGTCACTTGAAACAGAGTTTGTAGGTGTTATGGACGTACTTTAATGAACACATTTATGGTAAAGACTTTTAAAAATATTGAAATTTGATATTTTATTGAAGTACCTTATTCCTAATTTAAAATTTTACTGATTCTTTTCTTTTTTTGGTAGCTATCTATATTTGTAAGGAAGGTAACTATATAGAATTACAATTTCTATTTTTGTGTCTTTTTACAAGAACTACTGGCAATATGTTTGTGATTGTGCATGTCATGTAAAAGCTTTGAATATTTTTTGTAGTAGCCATTTTGGATATTTTTTGTTAAATTTTTCTGTTATTTGTTTTAAGTCTTAGCTAGCATTACCTTTTTTTTTTGACAATTTTATTGTGTGTATTTTTTATGCATTATTTGTGTTGGAGTGATTTTTGCACTGAACTTGATCTTTTGAATACCGGTATACACAAAATTTGATTTATTTAAAAAAGATCAAATCATAATAATTCAAAACACCAAAACATTACTGTTGATAGCAATCTTATAGTGATATCCTTTTATTACGCTATCAGCCATCTAGTTCATTTTCAAACTATTTCCGTTTTTGAAAGGTCACAAAAGGTCATACGTTATTTGGTTGTTGATATCACCACCAGGCTCAAAACCCTTTATTTAGGAAAAGGAAACAAAGATATGACGTACTTTTTGGGGTGGATTGAGAAAAATGTTTTATGGAATCCGGATATGCAAGTATGGTTTGTCATAGTCAACCCAGCTTTAATTGGGTACAGATAATCCGGGTAATAGCAATACCAAGAGGCTCTGCCAAGGACCAGCTGGTAGAACCTAAGTTGTTGTCCGTGTAAGATTAATGCCAAGAGGTTTGGCCAAGGACAAGCTGGTAGACAGGATCCTCGTGAACCTAAGTTGTTATCCTTGTAAAATCATTACCAAGAGGTTTGATGAAGGACAAGCTGGTAGACAGGATCCTCTTGAGCCTAAGTTGTTATCCTTGTAAAATCAATGTCAAGAGGTTTGGCCACAGACCAGCTGGTAGACAGGATCCTCTTGAGCCTAAGTTGTTATCCTTGTAAAATCAATGTCAAGAGGTTTGGCCAAGGACCAGCTGGTAGACAGGATCCTCAAGAACCTATATTGTTATGCTTGACAAAAATGGATATTTTAGTTTTTCACACTTCAAGTGATATAGCCCCCAGCTAAATATTTTTATGGCCTCAAACTTTGACTTGAATTTGAAGGTCAAAAACAGATTTTAAAATAGATAGTTGTCTTTTTTTTTTATTTTCATTGGTCATGCTTTTGGGTCAGGTAAGAGCAGTGTCCCTCTGGCAAAATAATCTTAATGGGTCAAATCAAAATAATGGCCTGAAAGGGTCGTTGTTAGATAGTTTATCACTTGAACTTAAAGATTTTTTTTTTATTTTATAAATGTTAGCCAACTAGAGTGTCAAAAACTATCCATACTTGTTTGGAATTCTAAAGTACTCTGTGTTGAGATCAGAATTTCGTGATTTTCATTTCACAGAATTTATAACGAATTAAACATTAGATAAATTAGTTAAACTATTATAATTTCCCTTATTGTACACTGCAAGATGATGTATGTCTATATTACTCTAGTGTCTAATTCAGAACTTACTTCAATTAAGCATAATATAGATATTAATTTCAAGAACCGCAGGCATCTCATCCAAAATTGGAATCATGTGATCACCAGCCATAAATGGCCAAAATACACCAAAAAACGCGAGAAAACATTTCTACAATCCCTTTAAATGAAATGAATGGAGTTTTACGTCCTACTTTTCTTCACCAGGTGGACAAATGAAGGCGGTACAATCCCTTAAAATCAGGTCCATCCTTATGATGTAATTATCACCTATCCTTGCTTACATATATTTTCTCACAATGTTCAGACTCTCCCTGATAGTAAGAAATATATGACTGATGTATAAATGACATGTGACAATTATTAGAGATTTATATAACATGACAGGTCAGTAACACTCATAGTAACTTTTATTTCATTCTGGACATTTTTAAAAAATTATCATTATTGTTTGAAATGACTGAAACTTGGTTTATCAATTACATCTCGAAACTTTGAAAAAAAAATCAAATTATTTTTGTGTAATAACTGAAAGAATAGGTAATTAATTTCATTAATTAATTCTCCAAATTTTCAAAATTATTTTGTAAAATTTCTGAATTAAAAACTAAAAGATGGTCGCTGGTAGTGCTGGTACAATATATCGGTGAATCGTTGTATAGCGATACGACATGCCATGATACGCGTATCGTGTCGTGTATCGATACTTGACGATACATTTTAATCCATACAAAAGTGGGGATTTTTATAAGTTGTTTACGCTTTAACAATTTTTTCGCTGAAATTGTTAGAAACTTTTTCTACGACAGCAAACGCTAACCACTTCTATGAACTATATTACCAAATATACAGTTATAAAGTTATAAATTAATATATATCATATACATAGAAACTTTTTCTACGACAGTGAACGCTAACCACTTCTATGAACTATATTACCAAATACACAGTTATAAAGATATGAATTAATATATATAATATACATAGAAACTTTTTATACGACAGCGAACGCTAACCACTTCTATCAACTATATTACCAAATACACAGTTATAAAGATATAAATTAATATATATCATATACATAGAAACTTTTTATACGACAGTGAACGCTAACCACTTCTATCAACTATATTACCAAATATACAGTTATAAAGTTATGAATTAATATATATAATATACATAGAAACTTTTTATACGACAGCGAACGCTAACCACTTATATCAACTATATTACCAAATACACAGTTATAAAGATATAAATTAATATATATAATATACATAGAAACTTTGAAGATATTAATGTTTATCCCATTACCCTATATCTCATTATGTATCGTTTCGTATCGTATCATGACCCGTGTATAACGATATATATCGTATCTTGGCATGATTGAAGATGCCTAGCACTAGTCGTTGCCCAGGCTTATTTTCCCTCATTGCACACTGCATTGTGTTAACTGTCTTCATTATCCTAATCAGTTGATCTAAATACCATTGAAAAAAATGACCTCATTAAAATTCTGATAAGTTAGATCATCGGTCAGCAGTTAACGAGGTACTAATTAATTAATAATTATGTTAATTATCCTCATTATCATTAATGGTGTCATAAACTCATAGTTCATAATTAATGCAATTAACTTATTAGTAAGTTTAACCGTGGCTTGACTTAACCCTGAAGAAATAGATGACCTTGTAAATTGTTATGAGAGGCTAATAGATATAAGAATTGAAAATAGATGACTGTTTTTCTCCAAACTTCTTGCTATTTAAGTTTTGGGTAATTTTTTTGGAGGAATTCCACTCTTCAGACAAAATTTATCATTTTTTTTTTTATAAATCTAGATTCTATTGTTTTACAAGGACTAGCAAGGACTAGCAAGGAATATCCAAACTTTTGGAATTAGTAGGAAGGCCCTTATGGTGGCATCAGAATTTTTCTTTATTTGGAATTTAAACCATTAACTCCTTATTTTATTATTTCATTATATTTTTCAGATAAGTTGGACACGGAGGTTTTTGCAGCAAGATTAGGTTACGACATGAGCGCGATAGAAAACAGGTAACAAAAACTTTTATACCTTCATTGATTTCAAGTACTGAAAATGGAATGGAATGGAAAACTTCATACTATATTTCTTATGACAGTGACGTTCATTAGCCTTATTATTTTCAAATCTAACTGTCGAGGGATCTTAAGTTTTCATCCTATGACAAGGGGAATTCATTAAACAAGTCCAACGCTCAATTTCAACAGGGTTCATATTTCGTTGGAGTAAAGTGACTTACTCTTTGAGACGCCCTAGCCAGGAACCTCTTGGTACTAGTCTTAAATGGAAGTCATGATAGTTAGGTCAGCCATCAAGCTGCAAACCCACCAATACCCAACTAGAAACTAGAATATCAATTATATTTCAGACTACAAGCATTAGAAGAAAAAGTTTTTACAGATGGAGGTGATTTACCTATTGATGTATTGGAAATGAGAGACAAAATAGATCATTTTAAAACAAAATTAGAGGTATGTATAGGGGGTGGGGGTGGGCGTGGGTGGAATCCATTTTTGAATTATGAAATTTAAAGGGACAATGACTGTTTCTTGTCAATGTGTATTTGGCAGTTTCATGTTAAAGGGAATGTAAAAAGGTTTTTTTTAGTTTTAGTATGACCAACAGATACACTTTTAACTTGGATTGTTGAAAATGGAATCTAGATGTGTCAAAACGTCTTTTACAATCCCTTTAAATTCCTTGTTAAGATCTAATCTATTATAGTCAAATCTAAATTTTTTGTGAAAATCACAAATCAAAACAGCAAATCACCTGAATGCACTGAGTAGTCAGCTGTTAGTCAGCTGTAAATTATGACGCTAATCAGCTGTCAGTCAGCTGTGTTGTGATATAGACCACAAGTTTATTACGCATTTCATAATAAGATAGCAGTAGGTTTTAGATAAAGAAATTTTAAGATTATTCAGATAAAACTCGTGGAGGTGATAGCCTTTGCCAAATTTTACATGAGACTGAATAATTGAGCGTGCGAAGTGAACCATCCTTTTCGAATTTGTCTTCTGTCTTTGAAAATGACTGCTGAATAGACTCTCTTATTTAGACCGTGATACTTAAGATTCTGTTTTCTCTTCAGGGTGTAGAACATCTAAGTTGGCTGGGATTATTCAAAGACATTTCCAGTGGAACTTCCTTGCAGCCATTTTGGAATCGGCAAAAATCTCTGAAAAAAAGTGAAGAACACAACCGTCATGTTTTTGAAAAATTTATGAAAATGAGGTAAGAAAATTTTTATATGTTTCAGTTTCGACTAATTCGATCCCATGATTTTGTGGAAGTCTGCAATTTTGATAGCTCTTCGATGTATGCTTATCAAAGAAATTAAAGGGATTGTAAAGAGATTACCGTATATTTTCGAATATAATGCGCACCCGTGTATAATGCGCACCCCTTCCTTTTCCCATTAAAATTGAGAAATATGCATTTACCCGTGTATAATGCGCACCCCTTGTTTACGAAAAATTTTAAGTCAGACTTGGCACATCACAGATATCATCTATAATATAAACGCATTTGTTAGTACAATAACACAGTAATATACCTTTATTTAGTTTAGTAATTTGAAATATATTAATACAAAATATTTACAAAATACATTACAGACAAACTGGCGGATCCTCAACATCGATTTGCGGTATATTCGAAGGGGAAAAAAACTCAAAAATTATTTAACCACGTATAGTGCGCACCCCTTCTGTGTGTGTCCCTTTTCAGGGTAAAAACCTGCGCATTATACACGGAAATTTCCATGTTTATTATGTGCATTTAATTGCATCCTTCTAATAATTTTCAGTCAAATCTCACTGAAAGCAACAGCTGTTCATGATATCCAAGGGCCTTTGCAATTAAATGCTAAGTTTTGCTTAAAATTGCAAGAACCACAGACGTCTGACTGAAAATTGGAATGATGTAAATTGAAGTTATCAGTGTCCAGATACATTTAAAATTTTTTAGAAAACTGCTTTACAATCTCTTTAAATAAATCAGTGACATAATGAATACTGTATTCTGTACACATGTAATTTATTCAGCCTCTCTCTGATTATTTCCACTGATATTAGATTGTGAAATTGTCACGTAGCCTCGTCACTTGACTGAAGTTAATTGCCGCCTCAAGTTTTCTGATTTTCTTACTGTCTAGAGGCTTGTATTAAACATTTAATATGAACTTGTAGCCAGTTAATTTCGATAGTTCCCTGTGGTCTCGTTAATTTTCTAACACCACTGGTGTCGTTGATTGCCTTGTTCCTGCTTTTATTTATTCTTCAATGCCTTTTGTGTCGTTAAAGTTTACGAGTTTTTAAGGGGGGTGGCTCAGCTATGTGACTCAAGATCAAATTTTTTTCAGGGGGTAGGGACCAAAAGAAATACCCCCTACAGGCTTGCGCTTTTCATCAGCTGAACTAGAAACAGTAAAGTAGGATGTGAAACTGAACGATTTGAGAGACTTGGTAATTGTGACTAATTTGCTGGTTTGTTAACAATGTCCTGTCTTCCAGGCAACTTCCAGACTACAATCACGTTCCATTTCACTTACATCATTTCTAATTATGTTAAAAGCCGCCTAAAACCACAACTTCACAGGGACTTGAAACCATTGCTACACAAGGACATGAAACCATTGTCTCAGAGGGACTTGAATCCACAAGGACCAGCTGGTAGACAGGATACTTGTAAACCTAAGATCTCTGCCAAGACATTTGACCAAGGACTAGCGGGCAGAAAGGATCTTTGAGTTGTTATCCTTGTAAAAAAAATGTTTTCTTTTCATAAATACAATCTCAATTTTTCTGCTGCCTAAAATAATACGAATTGGCCAAGAGGTTTAACCAACCAAAAGGTTTTACCAAGAGGTTTGACCAAGAGGATTTGCCAAGAGGTTTGTTTGACCAACTAAGATGTTTGACCAAGGACCAGCAAGTGGACAAGTTATAATCCTTATAAAAGTTGTTTATCTGTAAATAGAATGTCAATTTCTCTGCTGCCTGAAATAATGAGAATTGGAAATCAATAACTCAGAGTAATTAATCAAGCTGTAATTAATTTATTGATAATTAGTGTTATTATATTAATTGGTATTTTATAGCAGGGTTGTTATTGCTGATCAAATATACCGGACATCTGATAGTTAGTTCAATCATCAAGCATGATAAATGGGAAATTAATTTCTTAAAGGCTTGCAAAGGGATACCATCATGTAAAAATCAATTGAAGACTCATCAAAAATTCATTAACCATTTGTGTTATAGCAGGGTTATTATTGCTGATCATATATACTGGACATTTGATAGTCAGTAGAAGTGACAAAGTTCCTAAAACACCCTCGGTAAAGCACTAGCCAAGGGCAGAAATAAAGAGATCTGCTTGATATAAACTAGAGTGGGAAATGAATTCTTCAAGGGGTCCATTGGTGTAAAAATCTTATTTCACTAGTGATAGTCTGTTCAGAATTCCAGTCATCTGATTGGTCAATCACTAAAATCATCTGCTAGTTATAATGTGTTTAGAATTCCAGTCATCTGCTAGTTATAATGTGTTTAGAATTCCAGTCATCTGCTAGTTATAATATGTTTAGAATTCCAGTCATCTGCTAGTTATAATATGTTTAGAATTCCAGTCATCTGCTAGTTATAATGTGTTTAGAATTCCAGTCATCTGCTAGTTATAATGTGTTTAGAATTCCAGTTATCTGCTAGTTATAATATGTTTAGAATTCCAGTCATCTGCTAGTTATAATATGTTTAGAATTCCAGTCATCTGCTAGTTATAATGTGTTTAGAATTCCAGTCATCTGCTAGTTATAATATGTTTAGAATTACAGTCATCTGCTAGTTATAATGTGTTTAGAATTCCAGTCATCTGCTAGTTATAATGTGTTTAGAATTCCAGTCATCTGCTAGTTATAATGTGTTTAGAATTCCAGTCATCTGCTAGTTATAATATGTTTAGAATTCCAGTCATCTGCTAGTTATAATATGTTTAGAATTCCAGTCATCTGCTAGTTATAATTTGTTTAGAATTCCAGTCATCTGCTAGTTATTATGTGTTTAGGATTCCAGTCATCTGCTAGTTATAATATGTTTAGAATTCCAGTCACCTGCTAGTTATAATATGTTTAGAATTCCAGTCATCTGTTAGTTATAATGTGTTTAGAATTCCAGTCATCAGCTAGTTATAATATGTTTAGAATTCCAGTCATCTGCTAGTTATAATGTGTGTAGAATTACAGTCATCTGCTAGTTATAATATGTTTAGAATTCCAGTCATCTGCTAGTTATAATATGTTTAGAATTCCAGTCATCTGCTAGTTATGTGTTTAGAATTACAGTCATCTGCTTGTTATAATATGTTTAGAATTCCAGTCATCTGCTAGTTATGTGTTTAGAATTATAGTCATCTGCTAGTTTTAATGTGTGTAGAATTACAGTCATCTGCTAGTTATAATGTGTGTAGAATTACAGTCATCTGCTAGTTATAGTCAGTTGATAAATAACAAGGCCATTAACGCTGTGACCTTTATAGAAACACACGCTTGTTTGTCCTCCACTTTCTTAATATCCCCGTTTAAACCCTGGCTTTCTTTAATTGCTTCATTAAGAAATGTGAGAAGAGGAGAGAATTTGAACAGACAGATTTCATCATGCTTCAATTATATTGAAATAAATCACTTGACAAGAAGAGAGAAAGAGACATTTTGTAAAATTGCATGGAGAGAAAGAGTAAGAACATAATGCTGCAGCGAGAAAAGCGAAAGAATGTAACGTTGCTTTGAAAAAGAGATAAAAATCAATAAAATTGGAATAACTCACAAAAGAGGGAAAAGCCATTGCGTACAAATGCATTGAGAAGCAAATGCAGAAGTTCACAAAGCTGCGAAGAGCAAAAAACTCTTGCATAAAGCAGAATGTAGAGTTGCATTGAGAATAATTCAGCTATATTTCAGCTATCTGTATCCCTTATCAAAATTGAAATTCGACATCCAGTCCTTCAACAATTGAACAAAAATATATCATGAAATTAAAACTATCATCACTTCAAGAGCGCTATTAACATTCGTGCATGCAGTTATAACCATTGATGCCATAATATATAACCTCAGTGAAAATTAAACAAAAATTGGAAGAATGCGACTATTTGCTGTGAAAGGACAACAATCTAAATTGATGCAGAACTTTTTCTGTTCAATATCAGAAAAAAAAGTTGTAATAGCATGTAATATTAAGATAATCATGACTTTTTTACATTGTTTTTGAAAACCTTTCAATATCAGTGTTCATCTTTCTTTACACCATGTTTATTACACCTCCTAGAAAAAAGAGCTCCACTCATTTCCTGTTGGAATTGAGAGATATTTTAGATATTGTTGACGTTGCCGTGGGATATAATAACATTGCAGATTAAAAGTGTCATTTTCTTGATGAAAAACGTTTTTTTGTTAATATTAGGAAAAGATTTCAGATGAAAATCTTTTGAAAGAAACATCCATAGTTCATAAAGAATTGCAACTTAGGTCTTCTAGGATCCTGTCCTTGGTCAAACCAGGATATTAACTTACATTCTTGAGGATCCTTTCCACCAGGATAACAACTTAGGTTCTTGAGGATCCTTTCCACCAAGATAACAACTTAGGTTCTTGAGGATCCTTTCCACCAAGATAACAACTTAGGTTCTTGAGGATCCTTTCCACCAAGATAACAACTTAGGTTCTTGAGGATCCTTTCTACCAGCTGGTCCTTGGTCAAACTTTTTGGCACTGATTTTACAAGGATAACAACTTAGGCTCTTGAGGGTTCTTTCAACCAGCTGGTACTTGGTCAAACCTCTTGGTAATGATTTTACAATGATAACTACTTAGGTTCTCGAGGATCCTTTCCACCAGCATGTCCTTGGTCAACCCTCTTGGCATTGATTTTACAAAGATAACAACTTAGGTTCTCGAGGATCCTTTCCACCAGCTGATCCTTGGTCAAACCAGGATAACAACTTATGTTCACAAGGATCCTGTCTACCAGCTGATCCTTGGTCAAACCAGGATAACAACTTCGGTTCAAGAGGATCCTGTCTACCACCTTGTCCTCGGTCAAACCTCTTGGTAATGATTTTACAAAGATAACAACTTAGGTTAGCGTGGATTGGTCTACCAGCTTATCCTTGACTAAACATCTCCTTGGTTTACCATTTGGAGGTCATATTGGGTCGACTGGAATAATGAGGAAAGATGATTTATTCAATGTCACCAGACTAGTGTTTCCCAAGCATGTTTCAGATATTAAACCCTCATCAGTAATTTCCTCTGCTATTGTCATTGTAGACAGAAACGTCCAATAATTTAGCCTTTCAAATGTCCAGTAATTTAGTCTGTCAATGTAGATAGAACTTCCAGTAATTTAGCCCGTCAATGTAGAAAGAACGTCCAGTAATTTAGCTTGTCAATAACTATTTATATATAGCCTTGATCATTGAGCGTTGTCACTAATTGAAAATGATAAGGTATAAGAAGTAGAAAGTCTAGACTCTGTTAATGATTCCCCTCCTCTTTAGTATAGATTTATTAATTTTCATCCAAAGGTATTTAGTCATCTAAATATTGTTCCCTGTAGTTATCTTTTTGAGAAGATTGCATTCTATGATTTTCAAAGTACAGTCATTAAGCTTGAAATATATTAAAACAGAGAACCTGAAACATGTTTCACACTGTTCCATCAAAATTCTGATACCTGTGCCTGTGCTTCTGAGAGTTGAGCTGGTTTTAATATCACACTATCCTACACAGTTAGGGTAAGGTCTGTGGGGCTGGGCCCAAGCTAGTGAGAATTAAGCCCCAGCAAAACCTTCTTTAGTTCAGCACAGATTGATTCATTTACAGTGTCTTTGTACAAAATCAAGATTTAGATTTTGAAAAGTTTTTGGCACCTCAAAATTGACAGAAATGAGTTCTCTGGGTCTTTAATTCTTCAAATGTTCTGTGTACAAAATCTGAGCCCCAGCACCAATTCATCCTGGCGGGGCGGTTACTAAGAGTAGGGTACTTGTCCATCATAATGGTGTGGGTATTTATACACCTCTGCAATGTCTATCAGTGTTTTCTACTTGTGACTGTGAATAATTAACTTATCAACTCCATGTTTATTACTCTACTTTCATTTTCTTTTTCAAATCTCTCTGTAATATGTTTACGGTTGATTTCAAGTAGATAGATAAAGACATACAGTAAACCTGTGTTAGTGTATTCTACATTGATAATGGGTTAAAGGGAGCTTGCTATCATTTCCTTTTTGAAAAATCTAAATGAAAGCACTGGGTGGGGCATCTGGATTTTTATTATTACCCAAGGGGATTCAAACCCACAGCACAGAATTGGAATTGTCTATCAAATGACAATGCTACTCTCTACAAACTTAGCTATTCCACTGTCAGTGATGCATCCAGAAATTGTTTTGGGAGGGGGACCAATGAGGACTGTCAATGCCAAAAATATGAAGGCTGTATACCCCTGGTTCCCAACCCTCTAGGGGTGTGGGACTATGTGTCAGGGGTGTGGCCAACTGGTGTAGGAGAAGAATTTATTTTGAATGGGAAGAGAACCTCACATCAACACATGCTGAAAATGTGGATGAAACAAATTTTTGGGGTGTGAAAGGTCCAGGTGATTGCTCTAGGGGGGTGAGGCCTGAAAAAGGTTGGTCTAGTATGAGAGATTTACTGATGTGTTAGCTTGATTTCTCTGTGATGAATCGTTAGATGCAAGAATCAATATAGGCCTACTTAATCCATACCATTTCCTGAAAGGGAGTCCAGGAGGGCCCTCCCCTTCGAGAATTTAACAATAAGAAGCCCACTGTCCATACTGTCTTATAAATAAAGTGACAATCCAACTCACTACTGACTGAGTTATCTCACTAACTCTACTTTCATTTTTTAAACTTTAAAATCTGTAGGTAGGCCTAATGTGTTTACATTTGATTTGAAGTGGCCATATAAAAGAAAGCATTGAATCTGTATAAGTAGAAGCTAACAAGGGTATAAATTATGAACTATGTTTATCAGGCGGGCTATTTTTCTACGTCTGCTTATATATAACCTTCAGCTTCAGCCAGATGTACAAGTTCGTAAAAACATCTTTGCGTTTCCCAAGAAAATTGGCCCAATTTCTGGATATATTTAGATTTCTTGATATACTTTTTCTTAAGATTTTTTCATATCTTAATGTGATTATAAGGAGGTCTTTCAGTGCCATTTAGGCCTGTATAAATTTCATCTTTCAAATTATCTGTCTGTGTTTCCTGTAATTACAGAAATGCTTTGACACTATCACAAAAGTTGTTAATAATATCTAAGGGCCTTTGTGTCATGAAATACTTAGTATTAGTGGAATTGCATTACCCACAGACGTCTGATTAAAAATTGGAATGGGGCAAATTGATGCTATCAGTGTCCCCAATAAAAAAGTTTAGAAAACCTCTTTACAATCTCTTTAATACCACTAGATTCTATACAATACATTGAGTTGTATTGCTGAATGGAATGAACAGCCAAGGGAATAAGTTCCTCCTGAAAGTCTTTGAAATGATTCTAATATTTTGAATTAAGACTGAATTATTTTCATCTAGGTTTTGAATCATATTAGGTGTAGTTAAAATTTGTGGTATATTTCATTATATCTTTGTATTTTATTGGTATATCAGTTGAAAAGATGGGCAACACCATGCAGTGTGCAATGAGCATATTGACCTCTGAAAGGGTTCTTGACAAAAATTTTTTGAAAACTAAAATTAATTTGGTGCATTCTGATATTATAATTTGAGAGGGGAAAACATAGTAAATTCATATATTTGAATTTGTTGAAAATGCAGTAGGGGTACAATTGGGGGTCCAAACCATTTTCTAGGGGACAAATGACCCTTCTGTACCCCTACTGGTGCTGACACTGTTTATCATCAACTGATTCTCTCAAACTTAACTCTTTCCAATACTTCTATGTATTTAACGCCACATTGCCCGAGTTAAATAGAGTGAAAATTGTAATGAAATTGGTCCTAGTTGGAAATTCAGTCGGTAAATTTGATTTGATGGAAGCTAAGTGGTTACAGAATTCTTCCTTCGTGTTAGTACAGACTTGTTTAATCTAATATGGTATCATCAAACAATATTATGGTCCAAATGGAACATGGCAAATCTGAAGGGATGCAGACGTCAAGTTTGTTGATTAAATCCATTTTGATACTGAAATATTTGTGTGCAAAAGATTAATCAGACAGCTTTGAATAAACAAAATTGGTAACTTAAAGGGATGTACTGTCTGAATCTTGTGATAAATCTGTCGTGGAAAGTGAGTTTTAAGGAAAGCATGCCTTTGTAATGTCAAAAGTCTATGAAATTAAAGGGAATGAGACCTTTAAGTATACTTAATAAATATACTGGAGAAAAAGATTAAAGGCTGTACTTTGACTAGTAAGTCTGGTCATCAATTTAGTTTAGAGGAACACATACCTTTAATTTTGATAGATCACAGAGAAAGCTCTGTGAAGTGGTTTAGAGAAAATGTAAAGGGTTTTAATCCCTTAAAATTTTCTTTGAATCCTTTAAGTTTTATGTGGAGAAAAATCTGAGGGAATATATCCCTTTATGTGTAAGATCTGGTAGAATAATTATGTTTGAAGAGAATATATAGAGTAATGGATATTTCTATGAAGAGTTAAGGAGAAATTCAAAGGGAGGATATCCCTTAATAGAAATAAGAATTAAGTTCTGGTAGAGTAATTATGTTTGAAGGGAAATCTAGGAGAATATATAGAGTAATGTATAACCAAGATCTGGTGGAGATCACAGATAATTCTATGAAGGGTTTAAGAGAAAACTAAGGGAAGATATCCCTTGATATAAATAGGACTAAGATCTGGCAGAGTAATTATGTTTCAGAGAGAAACTAAGGGAAGATATCCCTTGATATAAATGGGACTAAGATCTGGCAGAGTAATTATGTTTCAGAGAGAAACTAAGGGAAGATATCCCTTGATATAAATAAGACTAAGATCTGGCAGAATAATTATGTTTCAGAGAGAAACTAAAGGAAGGTATCCCTTGATATAAATAAGACTAAGATCTGGCAGAGTAATTATGTTTCAGAGAGAAACTAAGGGAAGATATCCCTTGATATAAATAGGACTAAGATCTGGTAGAATAATAATGTTGGAAGAGGAAAACTAAGGGAATATATCACTTGATATAAATAAGACTAAGATCTGGTAGAATAATAACTACCCCAGGCATCAGACATTCTTACATTATTCCATTCTTCTTCTTCACTAGCTTTATTAACACTCCTATTACAAATCAGCAACATTTTTTTACACAAATTGTCTAGTCAGGGATGCTGATGTGCTTTTTTTTTGCCAGTCAAATATGATTAGAACTCTATATTGTTAAGTTACCTGGCTTATCTCACCAATTTCAGATCAGGACTGTTTTCGAATGATATTTTAAAGTTCAGAGTTACCAGTTGTGTCTAATCAGTCATATCTGATGGAAGCTTAGGATTGAACCTTGGACCTTCAGGTTACTGAGCAAGCTTCTTACTGAGCCAAGTCTCCCAGAATTTCAAAGCTGGTTCCCAAACCTCTTAATCAATCCTATATTTGTCTATTTTCAGTCATGTTCAAGTAACAGATGAAGTCCGTGAGTATTTACGGAAACCGACGTTTGATAACTGGCAGTGGGACGATGCAGAGATGATGATATTATTACGTCAAATGTATATAGATTTAGGTTTTATAACAAAATTTAATATAGAGGTAGGTCTGTTTAGAATTTTATAAAATATCATCCATTTCTTGCCACAAACACTAGTGATTTCCTCCTCATCCAAGGGCTCCATGGCTCAAGGGATCCCTTTTTAAGACGTAGACGATATCAAGAGAGCTGTGGAGAATTCCAGAAAACTCCAATGCAAGCATTGCAAAGACAGATGTGTTAGAAATATTTAATTTCGGGGAAGGGAGGGTTTGATTCTCCCAGAATCGAAATAAATCTTTTGTAAAACCAGTCTGACATATCTTGTTACATTTGAATTACTGCTATTATCATTTAACATTGTATCTAGACTAATGAAGTTTATTAAAACTTCGAGCCAACCTAGAGGATGTAATGTTTTATATTGTTTCAGCTCCCAGTATTACATCAGTGGATATATGAAGTTTATAAAAATTATAATGGTGTGCCTTTTCACAATTTCAAACATTGTTTTATGGTGGCGCAGATGGTAAGGGCATTTTGTTTGCAATTTTATTCTCGAAATTAAATGGAGTTTTACACCCTACTTGCCAATTTATTTGGCTGTAGATAGTGTGCAATCCGAAGCTGTGAGTGAAGCCTTTAGAATACAGAGCCTTGGTTTGATGCCCAATCCTACGTCTAGGTCCTTTTTCAATGGCAACTAATCCAGCACCTTTGAGAAAGAGATACTAGATTGCAAAAATTGTCCGCTCAGCATCCCTTAATGAGAATCCACTAATTTTGGATTATGATTTAACTTTCAGATGTATGGTTTAACTTGGTTAATAGATCTCCCCTCGATACTAGATGATTTAGATGTTTTAATACTTATTACCTCAGCTATCTGTCATGATCTAGATCACCCTGGATATAACAACGCATATCAGGTAGGTCAAGGAGTTTTTTCAAACCCAACTTTGACCCCCAATTTCAACTCAGTTTCCCTCCTTTTCTTCCTCTCAAAGACATTATTGCATGCTGTTATTTTTACTACCAGAACTTCATATTGTATGTCCCTAAGGTCCTGAGGGTCAAGAATCATCGAACAATGCTCACCACTACCCACTCTTTTGCCCCTCCCCTCACTCTCCTTAACATGCCACTTTCTGAACATGAAATTGCTGATAAAGGCCCCCTTCCCTCCATCAAATGATTCACTGCATCAAATTGCCTATTTTCTATTTTCAGATCAACGCCAGAACAGATCTTGCCTTACGCTATAACGACATATCACCACTAGAGAACCACCATTGTTCAGTGGCATTTGAGATTCTGGAGAGGAAACAATGTAATATATTCCGTAATCTGAGCGTGGAACAGTTTAAACGAGTTCGAGAAGGCATGATCAGGTAGGCTGATTCTTAAATTCCTGCAAATCCTGCAATTGAAACTGGATATTCTCTGATAAATAACTTAATTATTGATGATTGTGCTTGTACTGTTTTTTTTGATAAATTTGATAGTATAAGTTGTTGGTGTGAAAAGGTTAACATCCTTTGACACTTAAGACAAAAATAGTTGTCACTGTCCTGGAAAAATTTCCCTCATTGCACACTGCATAGCATTGTTTGATATATTATAACTTCTCAACAAAGATGGAGGTATTTTGATGATTGTGCTTGTAAAAGTTAGCTTAATAACATCCTTTCACAGTTGTCACTGTTTTGATAAAATTGCCTTCACTATAAACTGCATAAAAGTACTTGATTTGATAGCTCATCACAGTCCAGGAACATAGGGTGTAACACTCCCTTCTATTTCATTTCAGATGTATATTGGCAACAGATATGGCAAAACATAATGAGATTCTACATTCATTTAAAGCTGTGTTACCCACATTCGATCCTCAGGATAAGGAACAACGTTCAGTGGTAGGTATACTGCTTGGCTTGTATTATAGTCTACGGATGAACATAAAATTTAAATTCTCAAACTTGGGCAGAAAGAGTATATTATTATCATCAGTGAACCATAACTATACAACAGAATTCTTGTATTGGATTATTTGTGGTCTGGGTCCAAATTACCTTTTTGTAGGCCTACCATCATCTGCACAATTACGAATTCCATCTTATACCTTGACTGCAATAGATACCTTTCTTGTATGATGGAAGGTCGTAAATGCAGTGATTTGGTTTGAATGTACAGTAACAAATGCCATCAATCAAAGACCTCCAATTACATGCGCAGCCAAATTGTTCAGTTTTGTTTTTTCGAGAGCTCTGTTGGGCTGTATTCGATGGCGTACAATCTAAATGCACAGGAGTTGATATTCTTTATTTATTGATGCTGCTTCCAGTTGGAAATGATTCTAATGAAGGTGTCGGATATCTCGAATGAAGCCCGACCCCTGGACGTTGCTGGCCCCTGGGTAGATTGTCTCTTACAGGAATTTTTCAATCAGGTATATCCATTGGAATTGATGTTCTCTGTCTGTGACCTTTGACCCTTCATCTTTACTATATCAACTTCTTGTATGCTTCTGATGAATTTCATCCAGTAAATGATGGTGCTTCTCCTTTTAAAAGGCAAGAGACAGTGGAGGTGCTTCTCCCTTTAAAGGTCATGAGATCATAGTAGTGCAAAAGTGGGAGTGCTTTTCCCATAAAAGGCATGTTCATTTTAGTACCTGCTGTGCTCATGCACAAAAGTCAAAAGTAGCTTTGGTCTACAAATTTTATTACTGAGGGGCGGTAACTACGATTTATTGGGTGAAGTCTAGTAGTTGATATGATAAAGATGATTTCTAGTACCGTAGTTATTGTAAAATGTTATTTTGGTGATCAGCATGCCCTTTCTATTCATCATTCTATTCTCTTTTGTCAGAATTTTTCCAGATTCTCAAAAGTCTGCAAATTAACATCAAGGCAATACAACTAAAGTATAGTCTTTTTCCATTTTAGAATACTGGATTTCTCAGATATTATACCTTCAGAGATTTTTCAGTAAATGTTTCAAATTGATAGGAAAATTAAAATGACCCAAACCTTGCCTCATTTCTATTTGATCAAAATTATCTGAAAAATATTCAAATTCTCTCTAAATACAAACAAGTCTGACAAAGGATGAATAAATCTCTCTCTCTCTCTCTCTCTCTCTCTCTCCATTTTGTGTATTTATTTATTTATTATTTATTTATTTATTTGTTTATTTTTTTGTTGTTTTGTGGTAGTTGTTGATGATATTAATTAAAGTAGCTGATATTTCAAATGAGGTACGACCAGTCGAAGTGGCAGAACCCTGGCTGGAATGCCTTCTTCAGGAATTTTTTAATCAGGTACCGATTTATTTTTGAAAATATTAACACTAATATAGATTGCATTTCTTCCAACTATTAAAACACAAGAGAAGAGAGTTCAAATTTGTAGCAAAGCTTGTGCACACTTTATTAAATGTAATGTTTACTTTTCCCATAAAATGGCGACCATTCCGATTATTTGGTTTCAAGCGTCCCCCAATTTTCTTTGGCTCGTTCATTTTCATTTTCTTGCTCCATGGCTAAAGCTGTTGTTTGTTGAAAAATACATATAGGTAATGGTGGGAATGCGGGACAGGACTGCACACGCGCGGGAAATGTTATATCCGGCTTTGTTAGCCAGGAGCGTTCAGAGGGCAAAACTAAGCCAGCTTAACTCTCCAAGCTAGGTTTCAAGCCACCTCCGAAGTAGGTGCAAGTTAAGGCAGCTTAACTTCAACCGGTCACGTTCAGACGACAAAAAAACAGGCTCGAAGAACGGTTGGAAGTTAAGCTGCCTTAGCTTTATTCGTCTGAACGCAGTATAATATGATTGATCACCTTACATTCCAATTTTATATTTTCACAAATATTAATTTTGTGTTTGGAAGTGCTGAACCGGGTATCTAAATATATAAAATCAATATTTGTGTTTGGAAGTATTGAACCGGGTATCTAAATATATAAAATCAATATTTGTGTTTGGAAGTATTGAACCGGGTATCTAAATATATAAAATCAATATTTGTGTTTGGAAGTATTGAACCGGGTATCTAAATATATAAAATCAATATTTGTGTTTGGAAGTATTGAACCGGGTATCTAAATATATAAAATCAATATTTGTGTTTGGAAGTATTGAACCAGGTATCTAAATATTAAAATCAATATTTAATATTGTGTTATCTTTGTGTTGTTACGCATGTTTTGTTCTTTGCTTTTTAATTTTTTGTGTTTTTGCACTTTACTGAAACATTAATTATTACCTAGAAATTTTTGTTTGCCTTGGTATTCAAAAGCTGGTTAAAGTTAATTCTGGATCTACTAGAATTTCAGTTGTTATCATTGTAATATCATTACCAATCATTTGATCTAGGACCAGCTGCTGACAGGAGCCTTAAAAATTAAAGTAAACTCTTTGCTAGACGCATCAGCTGACAGACAGGTTCAGAGGAAACCAAAGTTGACCAAACATATAACTGGTAGACAGGATTCTCTAAAGACATTGTGTCTTCATATAAAATTTTTTTTTTCTATTTTATAGAGTGATTTAGAGAAGTTAGAAGGATTACCTGTGGCACCTTTCATGGATCGTGATAAAGTCACGAAACCTACGTCTCAAATTGGATTTATTAAGTTTGTTTTGCTACCTCTGTTTGAAACAGTTGGCCAGTTGTTTCCTGTAGTCGAGGTAAAGCATCTAGTTTTATTACCACAGCTGCATATTTATATTGCTGGTTATATTCATAAAAATCTGCTGTAACAAAGCATATTGGAATCAAGGGCAATAACTCAATAAAGAGTACTTAATGGTATGCATATTGTTTATAATGACAGATTTTTCCAGATTTACTGGAGAGTAAGACGATGTGCGCGTTATATTCATAAGTATACAGTATATGCCCACACAGCATCACAAATTTTAATGGTCAATCCTCCTGTATAAAGCATGTATGAGTCAAGGGCAATAACTCTTACAGCATGCATGCAAAAATTTCGAAATGCAAATTCACCATCCTGCACTCAGATCATTAGTAACTTCGCCTTAAGCTGAATTAAAATTTTTTCACTAAAAGATGTGGTCCAAATTTTGTTTGTTTTAAATTCCAGGAGGACATTATCAAGCCAGTTCGCTACGCGTTACAATATTATACGGACATGCAGAAAGCACTGGATGAGGAAAAAAAGAAAAAGGAAGGCTCAAATGAAATATCAAAACAAAATGGAATAACACAAACTAAAAACAATCAGAAAAATCTAAGTGTCTAGTACATCGTAGAATAAAAAATAGTTGGGAGATTCAGACTTATTTTGATATTCCAAACTTTCACTGAGTGCTCAAACTTGATGTGTATAAACTGTGACAAGTGGGTCAAAGTGATAAATGCACATGCTGGAACATTCCACTCTAAAACTGACCAGTCTACTTTGCTTTGTGGTAGTACAAGTAGTGACTGGGGCTTTTTTGATTTGCATTTGGTATCTCACAATGCTCACATTTAAATTTTTTTGATGAAATTTGATTGGATGATTTCATGATGAGTTCTTTGTTAAGTGTGTTTATTAATTTCTTGTGATAAAGTTTTAAAAACAGGCCCCAAACCTAAATTGTGTTCATTACCACTTCAACTACCTCAAAACAATGTGGACTGTTCCTGTTTATGATTGGAATAGCCCCTGCATGTGCATAGATATCAGTGACCTACTTTATACCTTGTGTTTTAATATAGAATCTGAATTCAAGAAACATTAGTTCATTCTTTATTAACTTATTTTATGATTTTTTTTTTTCATTTTAGTTTTTCCTTATTTGGGAAATGGGTTCAAAATGTATTATTTTATTTAAATTGAGTGGATTCTCCCTCATTTGTTTATTTTTAATAATTTTATTTTTCACAACAACAAAAGTTTTAAAATATTGGACAACTAACTCAGTGGCGTGTTTCAGAGAGTTGTATTTTGGATGATTTTGGTTTTCCAGTCATCTGATCGATCATGAAATATCAGCTTCAGAAATCAAGGGTACAATGTGGAAAACTCATACACCCTCATGAGAACAGAAGGGTTTTTTTTTTTCACAGATTTCATTTATTTTGGTTTTCCAGGCATCTGATTGGTCAGTCAATAAAATGATGATTTATATATCAGTTTGTGAGATCAAGGGTGCAATGTAAAAAGACTCCTATACCCTTGTGAGAGCCATATGATTATTTTGAGTAATTTGTTGATATTGTGGAGGTTTAGTTATTTTGTGTTAAGTTATTATAGTCAAGCATTGATATTCGTACACCTTCGTTAACCAGTTATAATATAAACACATGAAGTCTGTTTTAGTAGTGAACACAATATAGTTCTGACTTGCATAGTTCAATTACTAATTATTCTACTCTTAGACCAGTGGCACCCCCTAAAGTACCCCCAGTACATTTAACAAATTGAAAAATACAAGATTTTTAATACTTTTTTGCCCCACAATAGGTGTCAGAATGCACTAAATCAATTGAATTTTTGAAACTTTTCTTGGGTGACAAGAAGCCTCCACAAAATTGCTTCACTTTTGAATTCAGCCTCGAAGTTGTCTCCTCATTGAGTCAGTTTGTCCCCTATTTGTACCCCAGTCTCATGAGACTAGTGCTACCACTGCCTTGGACACTATTTGTTCTATCTTAAAATATGTGTTTATATTTTGAAAGAGATTTGAATGTGTATGAATATCTCTACTAGACTGAGTTATTATATTAGTATATTAAATGCCATATTCTTTGTATATTTTGTAAATAGTATTAGTTATTGAGTATGGAGGGGAAATTTGTTCTCAGGGTTTCTTACTGATTTGGAATTCTTGATTTTCATGGCAAGGGCATTAGATGGGTTAGACCAAAACATCTGCCTCTATTCCAGCCTATGATAGCTATTTTGAAAGTTGTGGGCTAGTGTAGAGACAGAAAAACTAGGCCCTTTTTTTGGGGGATGTTCTGCACCACCCCACACTTTATAGAATGGGCATGTTCGGGATTTGTGGTACTAGTTCTTCTTTTCTACCACTCCACTGAAGCCATTTCTGCATAACACTCATTTTTAACTGTGGAAATTTTAAATCACACATCTATGTTGCATAATTTTGCTTCCTTTGGTTCAAAATCTTTTGATCGTGGGAATTTAGAGTTGAAATTAATTCGTAAAGTCATTATTTCAAAAATCTTTACTGAAGTCTTAGCCAAATTCAGAAATCCAAATGATGAAGAAGTCTTGAAGAAGCAGTGTATTTTAGGCTATGATAAAGTCTAATGTTTGTGTTTTGTTATTTTCTGTATATTTTGTAAAAGATTTTATATAATTGAGAGGTTGTGACGACAATTTATGTACAAATGTCTTCTGTATGCAGCACATTTTACTGGTTTTTATTTTTAAATAATAATGTTCTGTTTTTGTTAATTGTATATTACTGGTGTAGTTAAAGAGATTGTAAAGAGGTTTTCTAAATTTTGTAATTGTATCTGGGACACTGATAGCCTAGATTAAATCATTCCAATTCTGAATCAGATGTCTGTGGTTCCTGCAATTCAATTAAGGCTATGGTTCCTGCAATTCCACAAAAACTAAAAGCTTTATCATATTAGACCCTTGCTGAATCAGATGTCTGTGGTTCCTGCAATTCCATTAAGACTATGGTTCTTGCAATTCCACAAAAACTAAAAGCTTTATCATATTAGGCCCTTTCTGAATCAGATGTCTGTGGTTCCTGCAATTCCATTAAGACTATGGTTCTTGCAATTCCAATAAAACTAAAAACTTTATCTTATTAGGCCCTTTCTGATTAGCGATGTCATAAAACTTTGACAGCAAATTGATGCTATCCATGTCCTAGATACACATATAAACTTTGGAAAACCTTTTTACAATCTCTTTAAGAAGTTGAATATTACGATGTAAAGCTCCTTTTTTTAATCATCTTCACAAAATTTATTTTTTTGTCTATTTAGTGTCAAATTTAGTCCAGTGAAGTGCAGAATTGTAGGATGTAAAACTCCTATTTCATGTTTGTTTCATTATTAAGGATTATTAAGTTTTTGGTTCAGAAATAGAATGATGTAAAATATTGTAAATTTCTATTTCGTACTGCCAATACTTGGTTTGTCTGTCTTTCCTGCTAATATATGTAAAGAACAGTAGGATGTAAAACTCCATTGATATTTTATTTTGTGCAAATATCTTTGTTCAACTAAAAAATTAGAATTGGGATGTCATAATGCATTAATGCATAATTTAATGGTATCATAATATGATGTAGTTTAGTAAAAAAGTCGCAAATCATATTTTAGTATATCAATTAGCATTTATTGTAGACGAACCCAATGCCAGATATTCATTCTGAAAAATACTACGGGTAGCTTAAGTTCATTTTTTGTGTTGACTTGATACAGTATAAAATTTATATGACTATATACCTTTATTGGTTGTAAAGGTAATATTTAGTTGAATGTATACCTTGAATAATTCAAGGTAGTATGTTAATTGTATTTTGTTATGTCTCATCAACTGTATTCAACAAAGAGGAATTTGAAAAAGGTTTTCCAGTCTTTGTATGTGTACCAGGGACACTTACAGCTTTTATTAGCACCATTCTGAGTGACATGGTATCAGTAGCACTGTTTTCTAGAATTACAGGAACCACAGATATCCTACTGACAAATAGAATGATGCCAACAGAAGCTGCACGGCTCCCTGATACACATACAAAGACTAGTAAACCTATTTCGAATCCATTTCAACAATATATGTATATATATAGAGATATTAGAGATAAATATCATGAAGTGGAACCCTCTGCACTTGAGATTTTCAACTGAGTATTCTGTTGAGGAATTGTTAATATTTTTGATTCTATGCTGCACAAATACATTCGTGCCGTTTTCACTGCATAAGATTATGAATGGAAAACCTGGCATTCCTTGATCTATCCTGCACTAATACAAGTGTGCCATTTTCAATGTATATGAGTATTAGTATTAGAAACACACTGTTACTCTGCACTTGGGGTTTTCAACTTGGCATTCTTTGCTGATGTATATTTGTAATTTTTGCTGTACAAAAAGTATGGTCAGTTAAGAGAGCAACTCATAAGAAATTTGAGCACATTCAGGGACAAATTAAAAGATTAACACAAGCAGTCCACTTTGTATGTAGTTCATGAGACAATGACTGCTATCTCGGCTGCAATTCTAATTACCTCCCTGGCTGTACTCAAGTCTCTGTGAGCCACTGTATCTGTAAATTGAATATATGTGATTGTGATGTTTAGGAATCTCTCTTCATTATTTTCTCTTCTCTCAAACTACTCTTTCAAATAAATTATGATACTTCTGTGTCTTTTCCTTCTGGTTTTTTTATGCATGTGGAGTATGACAGAATCACATCTGACCACATGGAGTACTATAGAAACACATCTGTCCCCAGGGGGTATAACAAAAACACATCTGACCCCGTAGAGTATTATAAAAACACATCTGTCCTCATCTGTCCCCAGGGGATATAACAAAAACACATCTAACCACATAGAGCGCTATAGAATCATATTTGTTCAATGCAGTATTTCAGAATCACATCTTAGACTATAGAGTATTGAATTATCACATCAGCTATGGCAGATAATCACATCAAGGATTATCACATTACACTGAGGATTTCAATTAGCAAGGATTATCACATCAAGGATTATCACATTACACTGAGGATTATCACATCGAGAATTGTCACAGCGTGGATTATCGATTATCACATCGGGGATTATCACATCGTGGATTATCGATAATCACATCGAGGATTATCGATAATCACATCGAGGATATCGATAATCACATCGAGGATTATCGATTATAAAATCGGGGACTATCACATCGAGGATTATCACATCGCGGATTATCGATTGTCACATCGGGATTATCACATCGAGGATTATCTAATCGTGGATTATCGATAATCACATCAAGGATTATCACATCGTGGATTATCAATAATCACATCGAGGATTATCACATCGCGGATTATCGATTATCACATCCAGGATTATCGATAATCACATCGAGGATTATCGAGGATTATCACATCCAGGATTATCACATCGCGGATTATCGATTATCACATCGTGGATTATCGATTATCACACCGCGGATTATCGATTATCACATCGCGGATTATCGATTATCACATCAGGGATTATCTATTATCACATCGGGGATTATCTAATCGTGGATTATCGATAATCACATCCACGATTATCACATAGCGGATTATCGATTATCACATCAGGGATGACCGATTATCACATCGGGGATTATCACATCGAGGATTATCTAATCGTGGATTATCAATAATCACATCCAGGATTATCACATCGTGGATTATCGATAATCATATCCAGGATTATCACATCGTGGATTATCAATAATCACATCGAGGATAATCACATCGCGGATTATCGATTATCACATCGAGGAATATCGATAATCACATCGAGGATTATCACATCGAGGATTATCAATAATCACATCCAGGATTATCACATCGTGGATTACCGATTATCACATCGCGGATTATCGATTATCACATCGCGGATTATCGCATTGTGGATTATCGATAATCATATCCAGGATTATCACATCGTGGATTATCGATTATCACATCGAGGAATATCGATAATCACATCGAGGATTATCACATCATGGATTATCGATAATCATCCAGGATGATCACATCGTGGATTATCGATTACCACATCGTGGATTATAGAGGATTATCACAGAGTATTATCACATCGGGGATTATCGATTATCACATCGTGGAATATCGCTTATCACATCGCGGATTATCGATTATCACATCGTTGATTATCGATTGTCACATTGTGGATTATCACATCGTGGATTATCGATAATCACATCATGGATTATCACATCAAGGATTATCGATTATCACATCGTGGATTACTGGTTTTTACATAGAGGATTATCACATCGGGGATTATCGCATCCAGGATTATCACATCGTGGATTATCAATTATCACCTCGTTGACTATCGATAATCACATCGAAGATTATCCCATCAAGGATTATTGATTATCACATCGAGGATTATCGATTATCACATCGAAGATTATCACATCATGGATTATGACATGAGGAAAATAGATTATCAGATCGAGGAAGGTAAATTATCACATTGATACTGCCACACTCGATGTGATAATCTACCATACTCGAAGTGATAATGTGATAATCTACCACACTCGATGGCTCAATGTGATAATCTACCTCACTCGATTTGATAATCCACCACACTCGATGTGATAATCCACCACTCTCGATGTGATAATTCACCACACTCGATGTGATAATCTACCACACTCGATGTGATAATTCACCACACTCGATGTGATAATCTATCACACTCGATGTCATAATCTATCACACTCGATGTGATAATCTACCACATTCGATGTGATAATCTACCACTCTCAATGTGATAATCTACCACACTCGATGTGATAATCAACCACAATAGAAGAGAATCACATGGAGATATATAGAATCACATATGCCCCTACCCTTCCCAAATTGTCCCCCAAAAAACAAGACAAAGAAATGATTGTTTTTATACAATGAACAACATAAAACAAGTATGAACATTATTTTATATTTACATAGAATGAATCTATATTCTCTAACAATTTATTCATTTATTGAAACCAAAATCTTCTTGAAACCAAAATAAAAACATTTTGTCCTAAATTATAGGATATTCAAAATAAGCTTTGGTTATTTAACTGGTTAAAAAATTCTTTTGAATCTACATCATATTATGAAGCCCTCTGCGTTTGGGTTTGTCAACTCATTAAATTAAAGCTCAAATTATAATTCATCAATTTAACATCCCCTTTAGAGAGTCCACAAATTTAATTAATGGGTATTTGATATTTAAATTTGTCAACACTGCTATCCTTCAGAGGGTACACATATCTAATGGGTGCATCACCACTCTGCATTTGGGTTTGTCAACTGAACAAGTTTTGTCCTCATAATGATATTTTATAAACATAACATAGCTAATAATGTCTATATTGTATTTAAGTTTGTCAACTCTCATCTCTTTCAGAGTCCACATAATAATGTTTATGAAATATGGGTATGTCAACTCTCTTTAAGCGATTCTATCAATAAAGAACTTAACAAAAATTATTTTGATAGCACTTTCTACAAAAACACCCCTAATTTTACAAATGAGCTCTTCCAATCATGCATTTACAGCATTACATTGAATGCATTTTTGGAAGAGTTTAATAGGAAGATGAGGGGTGTCATCAAGTAAACCTTCACTTTCAGTCATCATATGTCCTTCCAAAAAACAATAAAACAAAGTATTCCTATTATTGAAACACAAAACAGTTTATGTTCCAATTTTTTCAATAGAATCCATGTCTTCTGCATCAAGTTTTATTATCTTCCTCCCTGAAAATATAAAATTCAAATATTTGCCACCATAAGCAGCCATGTGGAAGCGCAAAAACATGTTAATCTGGGAAAGACCAACGTCAAGAGGTTTGCCCAAGACAGGCAGGATCCTTGTGAACTGAAGTAGCCTCTTACTTCTGACTAATAAGGGCAGGAAACAACAACATGCAGTGTTCAATGAGGAAAATTGTGTTGATCTCATGTGCAATTTCCACCCATGAAGATTAGCAAGCCAATTCAGATGGGAAAATTCAAACAGCTGTTGAAGCAAGTCTTGAAATTAAGGTCCAGACGTGGACAGTTCAAAGCAGAACTTACCAAAATGTTTCTCGATATATTTCAAGTTGTTCATTGACCTTTGACCGTCCACAAAATTAATGGCGATACCAGATTTACCAAATCGACCAGTTCGTCCTATTCTATGCAGGTATGTCTCACAGTCGGGTTTACCGTCGGGTAATATTGGCAGGTCAAAGTTCACCACGACTGTTACCATTTCTACGTCAATACCTAGAGAAGCGAAAATAAATTTTAGTAGTAAAGACTTCAATATCTATAGTATTAGATGTTGATACAAGAAGGCAGTTAAGGGAAGTAACTGAAGGGGGAGGGGGGGGGGGGGGGGGTGTGGTCCAATTTAAACAAACATTTAACATACCTCTAGCTGAAACATTAGTAGTTATCAAAACTTTTTCCATTCCCTCTCTATATCGTTTGATAATGGCTGCTCGCTGTTCCACAGCCAAATCTCCTGTTAATATTCCAACTACATGACCATCCTTAGACATTCTCTCAGCCAGCCAACTAGCATTCTTTCTTGTCTGAGAAAACACAAAAGAATTGACAACATTAAATAAACATCCCAAATAAACTTGTGGACTCTCAAAAAGATGGTGATTACTGAATCGAAATTCAAAATAAACATTATGGTCTGTCTGGAAGGGATGTTAAATGCCAAAAAACATGTGGACTCCCTGAAAGAGAAGCTGAGTTCACTTAATACGAAACAAACATTTTTAGTGATGTGGACTCTCTGAACGGGGTGATGATAACACATTAAGATAGTGGACCACAGCCATATATGCCCTTCACAGCATGCAGATGGTAAAAACGAAACATCCATTTTAAGTTTCATCAAAATCGGTTAAAAACTAAGAGAGTACTGGTAATAGCATATTCAAGATTTTGGGGCAAGGGCAATAACTCTGCTTCTAACGGTCGAAAATAGCTCAAATTCGAACTTGATCTATTCGTTTTATGAATATGTATAAACATACTGAATTTCATTTGATTCCATCAAAAAATCTAGTTTTTAGAGCGTTTACAAGCAATTGATGTTTATAAAAGCACTTACTGTATAGAGGTTAAAGGGCGATAACTCCTCAAAACTGACGTAAGAAGCCTAAATCTTGAAAAAGCCTTGAATTTAATCAGAAGTAAACTAAACTTTCTCAAACCTTTCGATTTAGGTCCAATAACATCCATTTTAAGTTTCATCAAAATTGGTTGAAAACTAAGAAAGTAATAGCATATTCAAGATTTTGGGGCAAGGGCAATAACTCTGCTTTTAACGGTCGAAAATAGCTGAAATTCGAACTTGATCTTCGTTTTATGCATATATATACACATACCGAATTTCATTTGATCCCATCAAAAAATCTAGTCTTTAGAGTGTTTACAAGCAAATGTTGACGGACGGACAGACGGACAGAGTGTTTAAGAGCAATTGATGTTTATAGAAGCACTTACTGTACAAAGGTTAAAGGGCAATAACTCCTCAAAACTGACGTAAGACGCCTAAATCTTGAAAAAGCCTTGAATTTAACCAGAAGTAAACTAAACTTTCTCAAACCTTTCCATTTAGGTCCAATAACATCCATTTTAAGTTTCATCAAAATCGGTTGAAAACTAAGAGAGTAATAACATATTCAAGATTATGGGGCAAGGGCAATAACTCTGCTTTTAACGGTCGAAAATAGCTGAAATTCGAACTTGATCTTCGTTTTATGCATATGTATACACATACCGAATTTCATTTGATTCCATCATAAAATCTAATTTTTAGAGCGTTTACAAGCAAATGTTGACGGACGGACGGGGGTGCAGACAATATCCGTCCACATAGAGAGATGTAAAGAGACTTACATGACAAAATACCATGGACTGCCCTATAGATATTGTACCATAGATGTTAGATATAGCGTTATATTTGTCTTCTATGTTGTCACACTCAATATAATACTGGCGAATATTATCTAAACTCTCTTCCTCTCGTCGTAGTTTTATAGTTATAGGATCGTGAGGTATCACATCTTGGGCAAACTTCATCACGTCTGCATCATACGTCGCCGAAAATAACAACATTTGACAGGCGTCTGCTAAACCTCTAAAACAAAGGGAGACAATATATTTAGATGAATCAGACTAAGTCTTGTCAGAGCTCTTGAAGAAGGGAAATGCAGTGTGCAATAAGGTAACATCTTGCAGGATAGCTGTACATATTATTATTGACAGGCGTCTGCTAAACTTCTAAAATCAAAGGGAGACAACAATATATTTAGATGAATCAGACTACAGTTGATTTATGAGTGATCAAGTCTTGTCAGAGCTCTTGAAGAAGGGAAATGCAGTGTGCAATAAGGTAACATCTTGCAGGATAGCCGTACATATTACTATTGACAGACGTCTGCTAAACTTCTAAAATCAAAGGGAGACAATCTATCAATTAGGATGAATCAGAAATGCCATGTGTGACATTAATCAGTTAAGGGCAAAAACTCAGTGACTGAATGTATTTGATCCAGTCTAAACTTACTTCTGTATGCGAATGGACTGGTCTTGATGTCCCTGTGTAGCAATCATAACATCTGCTTCATCTAATACAAACACTTTTATCTTTCGTAAATCAAAAAATTTATAGCGTAAAGCCCAATCCATCAGAGTTCCTGGCGTACCAATTATAATCTGTTCACTTATTTTTTGACCTCTCTCGACTGAAATGATAATATCAGCCATTCTTAACAATATAACATAATAATATACTTCTGGATAAAAAATTTAAAAACAATATCAATATATAAAAGAGGGCTGAATGAAAAGTTCTAAGCCTAACCGTGAAAGACTTATCTACACAGTCCCTTCCTTGATGGTGGCTAAATTTTGTTTCAATCCGACTGAGATATCCTACTTAGACTTAAATCATTTCAGCCAACCCTCAAATAAGCACAAAGCTCACTCTATTCAAATTGAAATGTAAGTTACTCTTAGATATTTCAAGTCAAGTCTTGTGGCATTGAAAAGCAAGTGAGTAATATTTCATACCTCAATGCTCTGAGCTGAACCAAATACACGCATAATATACAAATTTAAATCAACTTACTTCTGTTGCCTTTTACAGCATATTTAATTTTCAAGTCAGTCATATGTTTGGCCATCAGTTCTGTAACTTGACCGATCTGTAACGCTAGTTCATAGGTTGGGGCAAGACAGAGACACTGGAATAAAATAACAAAAATCTAATGTTCGTTTTCCCCTAAATAGCCTTCCCAACAGACAAGTGTTTCTCTTGCCATGACATCAGAATTTTACTTACCCTGAGGATTCAAACCCACAGCACCTTATCGCCCTAGAAGACAACAATCCAACTCACTTTCGACTAAGTTTTGCCATTACCATAATAAAATTCTAGTAAAGTCGTCTAAATTTTGCTTATCATAATAATAGAGCTCTATACGTGTTAATCTTAAGAATCAAAATCAGATATTCAGTTCTTCTACAATTAAATGAAAACCTTCCAGTTAAGCTGGTCACTCACCTGTGGATAATGTTTACTGGTATCCACTCGACTTAACATCGTTAAAACAAAAGCTGCCGTTTTACCTGTTCCACTTTGACTCTGTGCTATCATATTTACTGGGCTGAAAACAGTGGAACAAAATAGAGTTTTACATCCTACTAGGGCTAGGTATCCATTACAAAATTGAGGTCGGTTGACGATAGCAGACTACTGATCAAAAATCAATGAATAATCGAAATAATTTAATTGAGAAACCCTGACATTTCATGATTTCTTTGGTTATTTTTGCGTCTTAGAAGTATATTCTTGCTTTGATCAGTTATTATAGTTTATTAAGGGTATGTTATGTTCTGAAGGGAAACTATGTTCAAGAGATTACTACTTGTTAACAGGTACAATGGACGAAATGAAACTTTGACATTTAACGATTATGAAATTTGATAATAGATAATCGGATTATATCTTCTGAGAAACAATCATCGATTATTTAGATCATTTTACCCAGCCCTACATCCTACTGTTCTGATCTAACAATATGAAATGGCGCTTTGTTCAAATGGGTCAAATGAATGCTATATTTTCTTTACAGGTACCTTAACTAAAATAATAAACAATTTCTTACGGATCTGCCAGAAGGGACGGTAACGCTGTTTCTTGAATCTTTGATGGAGCATTAAATCCCATATCATATAAACCTTTTAATAATTCACTTTTCCTGTAAAAATAAAGAATCATACCTATCTTATATAGACACAGTTTTATGGAACAACAATCACTGGCTAAAGTTTTATGCAAGGTTTCGACATTTTTCTCCCGTCGTCCTTTTGGTGATGGGTATTGTCGATCTATATATGTTTACCTGGTATCATTAAGGTATCAATACACAACCATGCATTATGATAGGCGTATCAAGGCATGTTGTATTGCACTGCATCAATACACCAGCTTGAGTCTTCCTGAAGACTAAAGAAGCATACATGAAATTCTTTAATAATTTACAACTTAATTCTGTTTGGTTTTGGCTGAAACACACAAATAAACAAATTCTTTACAAAAAAAGCTTATTATATATTATGATATACTTACAAATTGAGAGCTTCAAAACTTTTAACGGAAAACAATGGCGAATTAGGATCTTTACGTAGAACTTCTAAATCAGCTTTCGTTGTCACCAATTTAGATCTAAGGATTTTACGTAGCAATGATTCCTCCTCCTTCGATACTTGTTTTTCCTCTGTAGCATCACCCGAGGCAGGGGGTTGGGCTGTGTCCCCACTTCCATTCGTAACTGCTGAGGCTGGTTTTGGGGGACTGGCCACACTATTCGGTTGACCACTTTGTCCAATATTCAATCCACCGACCTACAATATAAAATTGTTTTTTCTATTAACATTATTTTCTGGATAAATGTAAATTGATTTGTTAAAGAGATAGTAAAGAGTTTTTATGTGTATTGGGGACACTGATAGCATTAATTTGATACAATCCAATTTTCATTCCAACATCTGTGGTTCTTGCAATTCAACTAAATGAAAAAGTTTTTTATGACATCACTACCGAAAAAAGCTGTTTAGTTGCTAGATTATTCTATCTATTAATTTTAACAGTCAAATTCAATATAATAAATGTAGCTGAAGTGAAGTTTGACATTTTGAATGACTACAAAAGTTTTTGATAGAGACCCATCTATATATCATACCGTTTTTGTTAAAGAAGCTTCCTGAGCATCACACAATGCTCCCCAATCATCAGACATTCTGTCAGTTTATATTGGTATTTAATTCTTATCTGAAATACACCATATCATTTTATAACAATGACCTGTGCCATACTTAGTAAATCTCGTTTGTTTATATGTTTGGGGGGTTGTGAGGTGTTGGAGGGCGGAGGGGGGGGGGGCGCTTTTGTACTTAGAGACTTAGATTGTCTTTGGCTTGAGAAGTTCTGATTCAGTCTTAGTTGATGAAATCCCTGGCAATGAAAAAATTGTGAATTTGATTTGAAAGTAAAATGGAAGTGATTGAAAACTTTTATAGTTTTAAGCCCATAAACCAACTATATTTGTACTAAATTGGTGTCTGTAATTCTTAGGAGCAATCGAGAAATGACGCAGTACTAATAAACCCAAGAAACAAACCTAAAACTCGTTTTTCTTTTTCCTTTATGTCGAGTTATCTTCCCGGAAGTGAAAATGCTACAGAGCTAGCTACAAAATTTTCGTATAAAAGGTTCCAGACCACAAATAATTCTCGCAATTTTTTACTATATTTCAAACATGCCATCATTACAGACCTAAATTTAAATTTTTATTCAACCGTATTATTGTCTGATCAATAAATGAGAAGTAATCCCATTAAAAATTCAACTTTTTCCGTTTCTTTTTTATTTCTTTGGGTTATTTACTGACTCAAATTCTAAGGTGTTTCATTTGATTGAATTATATAACGCAACACTATATTATAGGAGGCCTATGTTGTTCTCCTCAGATGTACTATAATAGATGGATAAAGGTCTTCTTAAGGTTTCAACCGTTCTACACCTACACATTATACAAATTAATATTCAAAAACAACAACCATGAATTGGAATAGTTTTCAAACAGAAAATAGAGCTCTATCCTATTAAAAATTAAATCCCCCGCAAAGAATCTCGACCTTCCTCAAATTATGGATAGGTTCAAATGCGACAGCTTGCAAAAAATGTAAACCAACGTATAGTCTAGTCCGAAACATCTACCTCTATTCCAACTTCTGATAGATATTTTTGACAATTGTCGGCTTTGGGGATTTTCCTCACCTTCGAAGATGCGTTTTTTCTAACATATTATTATATCTAACTACCTTTACGATGACTGTAAATAGTTTTACAGTGTTCAGGAGTGTATGCAAAGGGGGGAGGGGGGTCGTGAGGTTTTGTTTTTAGACAACTGACACTATATTACTCTGTGACTCATACAAGTAATCGGTTCTGAGGGAGTCGCGTCCTTTCGTCAAACCTGTACGTTCATTGGTCAATTTTTGTTTAACTAATATGAATATTGACCAATGAACTGACCGAGATTGATAGAAGGGGCTCGAGTCGTTAGAAAAAAGGCTGGAAACGAGTCTAATTGGATCCGCATTGAATATATTGGTGGACACGTCTTAAAGAAATAGGTTTAACACTCTCGCATTTTCGGAGATGCGGAAAAATCCCCTTAAAACAGAGTGTAATTTTTCTATCTCGACACCAGTCGACATCTTTCAAAATAGCTATCAGAGGCTGTACTAGAGTCAGATATTTCGGTCTCCGCAATATACATATCAATTAGTTATAGAAATTTTTAAGAAAAGAATAACAATAGACACAACCGACAAAATATGCCAGTAGGCGCCAAATCAACTCTACTTTTTAAATATTTTTTTTGGGGGAGAGGGGTGGGGGGGGGGGGGGGACTAACCCCGACGTCCCATGGGAGGATTGCGCCTATGGCACATCCACAGATCTGCCGCATCTTAATTTCAACAATCAGCGCCGCCAATGCCTAGCACTCCTAATTACGCCCTTAAAAATACACAAAACATGGTGAACACAATCAATCACTTTTCATTTATTTTTAAACTTTTAAATTTTATATTTGGGTTTTTTTCGGCTGTATTCAACTGTACTTTTAAAAAAGGTCGAAATCCCATTTACCCACGACGTGAACTTTGTGAACCGACATCTGTTGTCTTGAATAAAAATGAAATACCCTTTCTTTTGTAATCATTGTATAATAGTCGCCGCGGGAATAGATTAATAATCAATATTTATATCATTAATTTCTACACCACATGGACATTTTAGTTTTCATTTCTGGACGGAGCTGTACACACCTATGTTGACATTTTTTGTAAACATCTATTTGATGGGCATTTTTGTAAACGTTTAGTTAATATTTTTGTAAACTATTATCTGTAAAGACCTATCTGTTATAATCTATTTGTGGACATTTTTGTTAACTGTTATCTGTAAACATGTATTTGTTTACAATTTAGTAAACATCTATTCGTAAACACCTATCTGTAAACATGTATTTGTTTACAATTTAGTAAACATTTATGAGTAAAAAGCTTTATGTTAACATCTATTTGTAAAAACCTATCTGTAAACATCTATTTGTAAACATCAATTTGTTTACAATTTAGTTAACACCTATTTGTAAACATTTATTTGTAAACATCTATGTAATCTGTTTTTTAAAAAGAAGAGGTTCTAGTTTAATACGTGTGTATTTTATTATGTTTATTGACAGTTGGAAATGGTTACGGAGGTAAGTGAAAATTCCATTTGATTTAATTTGAGATGATAGAGCACTCGAAAATACAAGCCGGGACATCACTATTTAACACTATCCGCTAGATAGAAGAACGCAATATTTTCGTCACATATAAAAAATCCTGGGAACATCGTAATTTTTTATTTTTATTTTTCCACTTCGTCGAATTTCTAGTTCTAATGTCCAAAATTCGACTAAAGAATTCGAAAATCCGGCACAATAACTTAAAAGCCTTTTTTTTCTACATTTCAGCTGCCTTAAATCGACCACATCTGTTAAATTTTATAAACGTCTATTCATGATTTTGTTTGGCGGCGTTGTGTTCCTGAACCTGCTTATTGGGAGCGGTTTAAAGCAATCCAATGAAAATACAGAAATAACAAATAACAGATGGTTTCAAAGTTTAGAAATAAATCAAAAAGCTTCATTAAAAATTATTTCGGAAGGAAATGGGTCTAGTAGTTTAGAGTCGTTCGCTAAAACTGGATTACAATTTGTAGATGTTTGTGATACCTTGATTAAAGACACTGATAAAAATTTAGTGAAAAAACTGCAAAAATTGCAAGTGATAAGAAAAAATACATCGCTTGATTTTTATTCCGATGTAACCAAAGACTGTGATAAATTTACTTCACAAATGGGATATATAACAGACAGCAGTTCACAAGAGGAAAAAGATTTCCCAATAGCGTTCGGAATTTTGGTTTTTAAGGATTTGGATCAAGTTGAGCGACTACTTAGAGCCATTTACAGACCTCATAATGTACATTGTATTCATATAGACTCTAAATCGTCCATAGAATTTTACATGGCTTTAAAATCCATCGTGTCTTGTCTTCCTAATGTGTGGATCGCCTCCAAACACGTGGACGTCCGCTGGGGAACGTTTACAGTTTTAGAGCCAGAAATCGTGTGCCTAAGAGAACTATACGCCCATAAAACAAAATGGCGTTATTATATCAACTTGACAGGACAAGAATTTCCGTTAAAAACTAATTATGAATTAGTCAAGATACTGAAATCTTATCAAGGAGCTAATGATATACTTGGAAAAGAAAATGGGTGAGCATTCATTCATTCATTCATTCGTTCGTTTATTCATTCGTTCATTCATTCATTCATTCATTCATTCGTTCGTTCGTTTATTCATTCGTTCGTTTATTCATTCGTTTGTTTATTCATTCATTCATTCATTAATTCATCCATTCTCTGGCTATTTCAGTATGAATCCAGACCGAGTAGATCCTAAAAACCCACCACCACATAACATCAAGGTGTGTAAAGGATCTGTCCACATGACAGCATCACGAGCATTCATACATTATGTTTTATTTAACCAAACAGCCCAAGATTTGTTAGAATGGAGTAAAACTATGTTGGTTCCAGATGAAAGTTTTTTCACGTCTTTGAACAATAATCCACATTTAAAAGTTCCCGGTTCTTATATAGGTAAGTATTTGAATGTCAAGCGGTTCAATCATATGAGATATACGTCCTTCTGGCACGGTTATCCGCAATATACTAACTCTTCGTCGCCGGGCAAGAGTTGTAACATCTCGTTGAGCAGTATAAAAGCGCAGCACACGGGTACAAGAGACACTGAAAAACTTTAGAACGCAATATGGTCGCATAACTCTCGGTGTGTACTAGTTGGTCGACTATTTTTATGGGCTTTTTCAGGGACTATATCTAGTTTTCCTTAAGTAGCGCGACCTTGTACAATTCCAGTCGCACGAAGATCGCATTTGGTCGCAGTATTGTGTCATTAAAGAGATACCGTATCAGGCAAAACACTTTTTCAATCTTATCTTGCAGGTGATGTCGAAGACATTGGTCGACAAGAGCTCAGTCGGTATAAAATTTGGTACACGGTCTTACACTGCGGAAGTAGAAATTTTAAACGAAGTGTGTGTATTTTTGGAATGGCTGATTTACCAATACTTACTATAAGGCCTGAATTATTCGCTAATAAATTCCATTACGAGTTTGAGCCCTTGGCGTATGACTGTTTAGAATTGTGGTATCGCAGGAAAGTAAACAAAGAAGTGAAAGGAGAAGCTAACTTTAATGTGGACTTTTATAGAAATGCTACATTTGTAAAACATAGACTTGTGAACAATTAAAACAAAAAATCAAACTAGAAAGTTATAATGAAACTATTTTTGAAAACCTGAAAATTTGTTTAAAAGCTTATAAACAATGATAAACTTCCTGTTGGCATTAAACCCAAAGAAATATTGGTATATGTGGACTTCGCGGCTCCCACATTTAGGATTATAACCAGCGTTAAAGAGACAAATTCGCCATCCCTTTGACCAATTGATAAGATAAGCTTCTCAGGAATAGTGTTCACAGTTCACCATCGAAATTTGAGCCACCAAATCTATGTGTGTCCTGAATTATCCGCGTTTGAAAGTTTAATTGACGACTCATCTTTTCTCGAGTCTATGTCATATATATATAAAAGACATATATAGAAATAGAATGTGAAATTCCTAGAAGTATTTTTTTTAAGGAATTATGCGATTTTCGTATCATTTCTAATACTTCTGAAGACTATTTACATATATTCAAGACCTTAATCAATCCTCGATAAAGGCAGGCCGAACCCATTAAGTCAATCCATTTGTTTTAGCTGTCTGTGAATTAGTCTGTAACAAAATGGGTGGAATGATCTTGAAAATATTCTCTTTCTTTGTTAATTTCTGCCATTGTCTTCCACAAATTTAAAAGTCATGCATCAAAACAAAGTACTTAAGTCTTAAAATAAAAAATTGATGAATGCTTTCAAGGAATTTCTTTGTCACAGGTAATTACATCAGTTAAAGGGAAAGTTATTTTCCGTCAAAATTGTGAAAACTATACACCGAAGTCTAGAGAAATGTAGCCTATCCCTTAAGTTTTCACTTAAAAAATCTAGCCGTAATTTTTTTAACGCCAACTTTAGAAATATTTTCAGGTATAAATTACGACGTTTTTATAACGAATATAATATACAAAAAATGCTCCTTTAACAGTAGCCTACAGTAACTGTGTTTTTGTTATGACTATTTGCGCAATGAAACGAACGACTAAGTTTTTGTTACAGTGTGTCTTAAGAAGGTAAGAAAACTATAAAGAAATCCAAATCAACACCTTGATCTTCCTTTTCGCAAGGTTTGTCGCAGATTTTCCAGACAAGGCAAGGACACTAAAAAGAAAACCAATGCAACAGTCGTAGGTTAAAGGATACGCAATAACCATGTTCTTCTAGATGACAAACCGATTGCGTATTGTGTTCAAATTTATTTGTAGATTGTTTTAGTGAAAAAGTGAAAACCAAACGATCAACAGAATGCGCTGGTTTATTTCCTGTGTGTTTGTGTTTACCTCGATTTTAGTTACAAAGGCAGCCATGTTCCGTTTTTTCCGAATCGGTATCCAAGCGTTGACAGTTCCAGATCAGATGCAGTACACATTTTCCGTTCCTAGCAGAAGTATGTTTTCGTGCGCAGCTCATAGCAACCAAGAATTATCCAAGATGGTGGCTTTTCAAAATGGCCGTTGTTACTACTTGACGTCACAACCGGATGTTAACAATACCATACTCCACGTGACTGTTTCGTCTGTTATAGTGAAAGTTACAGGTAAGTGAAAATAAAATGAAACGAAGTTCTAACGTCTAATGTTCTGCATCTTATTGGGCTAAGGAACTGCACAGACATGCGAAGTATCAGGCAATTTTGCGACGATAGCAGAGCTAGCCTAAAGACCTACTCTTCCTAAATTTTAAATTGTCTAGGGATCTTTAACGTGAACAGGACTGCAGTCTATTGTGCCTTCCAAACAACTAGATTCTTTTTCCATGTCAGCCCCTCCGACCTGCATCATTGCAACGTGGTAGGAAAATCGAAGGTCTATCTACTATCTAGATCAATGCAAGGATCGAACCCTGGACCTCCAAATGAGCGGACAAGTGCCTTATCTGTTGATGTTTTCACAAGAAAAAAGCAAAGTATAATGTTTTTCGCCTGGGGGCATTCTCTTCATGGAATTTTACGTCCTATGTTTTAGACAAATCAGATTGTGTATCTAAAGGGTACACCGTGTATCCCGGTCTGGGTGTATGTATCAAATATTCTGGTAGCATTGTTGCAAAATGGACTGATGCTCAACAACATTGTCAGCAAGATGGCGGATATCTTGTAAATCTGAATTCAGATGAGAAAATGAATATCACATTCTCTGTTGTTCCAGTCAACTATCATGTCAGTAAGTATGCTAGAATCATATATAGTGTTTTAAAAGAAATTAAATGTATGGAGTTTTACCAGTAGCGTATTTAGGGAAGGACCGTGTGAAAGTTCTCATATTGAAGTGGAAATAACTCAAAATGCATCTAAGACCACACCACCTGTCAGCCCCTATTCCCCTGGCCTCAAGGGGTTTTCGGCTTTTAGGACACCTCTTATTTTTGGCCTCCCCCAGAGGCGTTTTTATTTTGGGAGGGGGGGGGGGGTCAGAGAAAAGCTGGCCTGGCTTTGCCCCCCTCCCCCCACTTTCAAATCTCTTATCATTATACATTGCAAATTTTGTGGCCCCTACTCGGCCCCCTCATCTGATGTTTCCTAGAGGCGCCACTGCCCCACCCTCAGGCATTTTCTAGAGTTTAACGTCTATTTTCAACTGTATTATTAACGTCACCAGTCTGGAGCACACATGGTATCTGTTCTTTGTCCCAAATGAAACGCTTTTTTCGGTCCTCAAACCTCTAGTGATTTTAAAGTTGAATATGTAACGCATCAAATGCCTTGTTATAAAGCATCAACGTCATGCGCAGCCATATTATTAACAATCTTTCTGTCGAGAGCTCTGATTGGCTGTATTCACTAGCATACAGGTCAATCAATTAGTTTTATCAAGTTCAACTAGTTTATAATTCTAGTCTAAATTAGCCAAGCGATGATTTTGGTTTCATATCTTTATGTATATAGATAAGTACTATTTTGGTGGTTGTGGAAGAACAGTTGGAGGTGGTATTGAACACCATTGGTCTCGAGGTGGTCAAATACGGGAAGGTTGGGCCCCGGCAGAACCTAACAACTATAACAACATAGAGTATTGTATTGGAACTATATCCTGGAGATATGAAGGAGTTAAAGGACTAAATGACCTACCATGTGATATTACAACATCTTTCGTCTGCGAGTTGTTAATATAACACTGTCGTCACTCCCAGATTGGGTTTGTCAACTCGGCATCCCTATCAGAGAGTCTACATAGCTTTTAATGTTTATTAGGTATTTAGATTTGTCACCTCGGTATCCGTTTCAGAGAAAAAAATCGTACGATTCAAAGCCGCTCGAGTCAAGGTCATACGCGTCAAAGCTGTACAGGTCAAGATCGTACGCGTCAAAATTTCGTACGAGTCAAGGTTGTACGGGTAAAACCCTTTCAAGATGCTGCACTGCATAGCATTATTGCTTATAAGTTTTTTTTTGCCCACTTACCACCAACCTCAATAATTCAAATAATTAATACAATTTATCTTATAATGAACACATGGTCAATACATATATATATATAGAGTTTATTAAGAACATTATAATTATCAACATTTATGTAAATTCACGTTAAATGTTTTTAAAAAATGAATATTGACTCTTTTTTGACAGAGAAACCAAGTTTTGAACTTAAAATCGTTTGTAAAGTTAGTTCTCCATTATTTCAGAGGGTGTCCTTATATATCAATAGTAGGTTTTACGATAGTCACATCAAAAGACGCTTACTTTAAGTGGAATTGCAACAGCCACAGACGTCTAACTGTAAATTAGAATGGTAAAAATCAATGTAAACAGTGTCTCCGATACGCATGAAAAGTTAAGAAAAAACTCTTTACAAGATCATGCTTACTCTTTTCGAAACACCCGATGATACTTCTCTTAAGAGGAGTCCACTTCTTTGATTAACGGAATTGCCTTGCTTGTATGGATTTTATTGTCTTTACAATTCCTTTAAATGATATGGTGTCCGATTCAGTGTAAGTTGTTTGGTTATCGATACAGTAGATCATACGAATTCCATATACGAATATGTACAAATATATACGACTACATACGACTATATACGAATATGTACGAATATATACGACTACATATGAATATGTACGAATATATACGACTACATACGAATATATACGAATATGTACGAATATATACGAATATGTACGAATATATACGAATATATACGACTACATACGAATATGTACGAATATATACGAATATATACGAATACGTGTATGTTGTATACTGCACCAGGCGTCGTCGTACCTCGTCTATTTCCCCCTTTTAGAATTGTAGCTTGAACTTAGTATTTACATGGAAATAAATTACCACTGGGTATGCTGTAACTATTAATTATGTCGAATGTCTCAGCAACTTTCATATACCTACCTACTATGATACTGTGGCAGGTGTCGTTCTAACACGGCGGGAGGGAGATGTTTACTCGTCCTGAGCACTTGACACCAGTCTGCTATTGTATTTGAGATTGATAACCATTTCAAGCAATTCACATTGATAACAGTATTCAATTTGATAACTTTAAACACAATTAGGCTGATGACTTTCCTGGTTGACAAGAGATGACACGAAAACATTATAAATTTGAGCTCCATTATACAACAAATAGTGAGCTGTTTATGTTTTGAATGTGACCCAAATATACTTCAAAATCCACTTTTCATATAAAATCAGATTGACAATTTCGAATTTGGTTAGAGTATAGGACATTTTATAATAATAATGATCAATTTTGTCCACAGTATGGAAATTCTCAAAGTATAATTCCACACTTACCATAAATTATGATATATACAATAACAGATTCGCTAACATTTGTCGTATCACGAATATTGGTTTTGACATGTTCTCATCGTATCACGAATACGGGTTTTGACATGGGGGTGTGGTTTGGATACAATGACTCGTCGTGAGGTCATGACACAAGTCTGCATGAGATTGTTTGCCCTTTCAAGCAATGCACATCGATAACAGTACTCGGTTGTTGGTATAACCATAGGCAGATGACTTTACATGGATTTGGTGGCCCTTGAATTGAGTGCACATTGCTTATAATATTTATTTAGCACAGGCATGTAGTGAGAAAGAATTGTTTGTACAGTTAGTTTCAATAATAATATACAATAACATTAGTGTAGGATAATGTCAATAATCGCAATTAGTGACGTCATAAAACACTTTTTTAGAATTTAATACAATTTATATGTGAAGAATTCTGGCACGTTGAACATTGACATTGACCTTCAGCCTGTTTGTCAGTAATACAGGTAGTAGAGTTTAATATAGAAAGGTGTCTACTCGTTCGGGTAGGACCAGAAGATCCACGGCAGTTGGAAATTGAAATAGTGTATGCTTCTGAAACTGTCCTGGTAAAATTTCCCTTATATGAAATTACTAACCATGTGCATCAGTTATTTGTTTGTCTCATAGATGAACTTTCAATAATGTTTTTTTGATTGATTTGTAAATAAAGACTCTATTAACCTTCTACTTTTTTTTATTTCGTGAGCCTAACAAGCTAGGGGCGGGTCTGGTCATGAAGCCACAGTGCTAACAGACCGAAGAACAGTTATATTATTATAGCCTAAAACCAGTTTCTTAAAGATGGGTTCCCTTATTTTCATTTATGAAAATGCTAAGACTTATATGAATAGAAAGTAGAGGAGTTCTAATGACTTCGAAATGTCGAAAGCTTTTTTTGCTCATCCAGACTTTACATACATGGACATTTATGATTGGTTAAAACTCTTGATTATATACAATAAGAACATAATGATGTGATTAAGAATACATGATAATTCATTAGAAACACCATCACTGACAGGGGGAAACCGGATTGAAGAATGGTAATCTAGATATTGTAACCAAAACAAGAAAAAAAACCAGAACAAAATACAGTTGAAGTGGAAATATTCTCCCAATTCATTTTCGTTGTAAAAACGAGTGGGTGGAGCTTACATAGATTATTACTGACATAATAGGACAACTGTCCAGGCTGAATTCAAAATGCGGCAATCAATCATGTTATATAAATTTTAAAGCAGGTTTGAACTGGTTAATAAACATAGAGCATTCTATTACTTTTGTAATAATAGTGTAGAATACGAATAAAGGGCACGCCATGATAAATAATATATAAAACTAATATAAATACAATAAGGAAATATTGCCGTTACTGAATGTGTAGTTAAGTCTTATAGATTATTTGAATCATATCATTTAATCTTAACTTTATTTGGGAATTGAAGAATGTGGGAGATTCCAGTGCTTCTCCTAATCTACTTGCTGCTAGATTATTATTTTCCAAAGGTAAGTTAACAATTATTTGATCGCCCAATTTCAATAATTCAAATGATTCACACAAAAACGTTGAGCAATATTTAAGGTTAACTGAACGCGACAACAGAGAGACTGATTCAACATCTTGAATCAAACTATAATATCTATATCACTCGTCACAGTTTTAGTCTCTGTTTCAGAGAGCAGTACGGAGAACAACTGAACATGGCGATGAAATGTATTCATATACGACAGGGACCGGGTCATTGGAAGTAATAAGAAAAAAGAAAAGAGGAACAATACCTCACGTTGAATACACAGTTCTCCGAGAACACCGAGTTGAAATGGTTGACACGTTGGTCCCTGAAAAACTTATTCCATTTTTAAAACAAAACCAAAGTATTGACCAAGACGATGTGAAGAAGATCGAAAATAAATGTAACGATTTAAGACGGAAGGATACTGAATCCATACTTGATATTATTTCGAAAGGAAATAATCCTTTTTCACAATTCATAGCAGCTCTTCAACAAGCTGGTTATCAAGAAATGGCACAGAAATTAACCAGAGACTTAGAAAAGGTATCAATCACCATCGGTCATCTTATGATTTCCGGTAGCTTTATGTGATCATTTATTATAATTATATTACCAGTGTCTTGGGTCAAACCTAAACAAAAAATAAAATTGAGTTAAAATTGAAAAACCATTCGCAATTTCGTTCACTAACTTGCGCTGCCATGTACTGTGAATAATTCACCTTCTTTATATTTTTAAAGTATCAATTCTGCACGTGTAATTTCTTCTCACACAAAAAAGGAAAGACCTTAAATTTCATTATCATCATTATCATCATTATCATCATTATCAATTTGTCTGTTTTATTTCAGAAAAAAACTGATTCCAGTTCAGTCACTACTACAAAACAGAGAGGACATTTGTCTGGACTTGAATTTGAAGTTTTAACAGACAACCATGAGATAATGGTGAACCAACTCGATCCCAGGGTTCTGAAAAACCATCTCTTTCAAAACGGCCTTATTGATGAAGATGATCTGAAAATGATTAACAAGAAAGAAGAAGAATTGAGAAAGGAAGGGGCAGAAGAAATGCTCAATAGAATTTATCGTTCTGGTCAGAAAGCTTTTGATGGGCTGCTCAAATCATTAGCTGATGCAGGTTACGAAGAATTGAGCTCAAAACTTGATCTTGATTTGGAACAGGTAAAATTTCAAACAATTAAACGTGACCATTACGATGCAAGATTCCTGGGTAAAAAAATAAATAAGAATGGGACCATTTGATAAATCCCACCACCCTGCTCGACCACCGGACCTCAGATATACAACTTGGCGATTCAGTATTTATTTCATTGACTTGTTCTATCGTTTAATTTACTGTGTAAATGGTGCTTTTTATTCTTTTTAAATGCACCAATTTTTAACGTATGTTTCGTTTCCAGAAAAAGAAGGAAAGAGCTAATGTTGGACTGGAAATTGATTTGATTGAATTTCCTTATTACTATAATCGGTGGCCAGACAGTAGATCATGGTGTATTATAATGAATAATTGGTTCAAAAACCACGATTTTAAGACTGAAGAAGAATTGAAAATGGTTGTCAAATATTGGTTATGGAAATTGGAGGAAGTTGTTGACAGAGGTTATTTCGAAATAGACATTATCTATGGAAAACGTGTTATTTTACATGAATTGCTTAAAACCAAGCACTCACTCGCACTTTCTGCGAAAGATATGCTTGCAGAATATAATGATATAGAAAAACAAATCCAAATCATGGAGGCAGACAAAGAAAGATTGCTTGAACAACAACGACGAGTGTTTGAGATATTGAAACACAATTTAGAGGGAATTATTGAAGGAAAGCAGAACTTTGAATTATTAACCATTGATAATGAAAGCTGTAAATTAGCTATATTTTTCGTCACTGTTGCTAATGATGTCAGAGAAATATATAATAAGCTACATTGAACCAGGGCCAGTACCTTTATAGAATATCAACTCATTTGTTTAGTTTAGCAATTAACACGTAGATTAAAAAAGAATAACATAATGAAAACACTATATATAATTTCACTTTTTCAATATTTCTTGTGTATTTTCAAATTTGCTGCTTTTTAAATGTAGAAATTTGTTGTGTGAGGGGGGGGGGGGGGCAGTTCAACCGATCAAAATGTTTTTTTCAATAAAAAATTCCCTTAAATGGACAGTAGTAGTATCAATTTGCACCATTCCAATTTTCAATCAGATATATGTGGTTCTAGCAATTCCACTAAATCTATGTGTTTGATGACGTCACTAATCGCGATTTAATAAAGCATATTTTGCGATAAGTGACGTCATCAAACACTTCTTTTTTGGAATTTAATATAATTTATATGAAGAATTCTGGGACGTTAAACATCTACATTAACTTTCAAATTGTTTTCAACCTGTGAACTATATATATATTACTAACTACAAACAGGGATTGCCCGAATTTCTAACCTAGTTATGAGACTTTATAAATATTACGTATTCAGGTGTATGTTGGGTGTTGGTAACATAAAAGGAAAGGTTATAATTGAATAATGAATACAACTGCACAATATAATGTATATATATAATGTCCTTCTTTCTGAACCGAAATATTTCATAACGTGTAGTTACAAGTCTCATAGATTATTTGAATCATATCATTTAATCTCCATTTAATTGTGGGACTTGCTTTCAGCAAAGTCCCAGTTTGTTATCGAAATGTCAATTCTTTTTTTTTTTTTTTTTTTTTTTTTTCGATTTTTACACACCTTCCTGAGCTTAGACTACAATAGTTGCAGCAACCATTCAACATTCACGAACCTTAGAT
>NW_008710725.1:401574-414138 GCF_000327385.1 Lottia gigantea
GATAAAAAAAACATGACATTAGGAAGCCGTTTTTCGATTCTCAATTTTGCTTTTTTGCAACATCCGGTTGAATTTTTTCAAGTTTGAAGGGCCATATCTCGTGATCTTGAACTTTGATGACCTTGACCTTCATAAGGTCAAAGGTCATTGACCTTAGCTATCAGTTAATACTTTGACATTTGACCTCCGACATGTACTTCCGGTTTTATAGCTGTCCGAAAACAGCCAAATTCGCAACTTTGGACTACTCTAGCACGTGACCTAATTAACCTAGAGGGTTAATTTTTTCGGATTCTTAATGTGCTTTTCATGCTCTTTCAAGTGATTTATAACAATCGTTTTTTAAAGCAAAATTGAAATTCGTGAATTTTTCAAATTTGAGTTTTTTTTACAATATTTCTATTTCTTTGAGCTTGGTGTGTATATATCTTATGACCTATTTTATGTAGAACATTGAAACTTGGAACACAACAAGACAATTTGAATATGAATTAACCTATGACAAAAAAGTTGAGGTGGGCGTGGCACATCCGGGTTGAATTACTAATTGTTTACATTTTGGGAAAGGGGCATAACTCGCATAGGATACATTTGTTCAAAAAGGAACTTTGCACACAATTACCTCATGATTTTGGCCAGTTTTTGTCAATAGGTCAATTGTTTCAGCTTTATAGTTCCAAAAAAGGAACGGGTTTTGAAATTTCTATATTTTCAATTTTCTATTTTGACCTTTATTGACTCTTGTTGACCTATATCTTTTGACCTGTATGATGTAGAAGCTTTAAATTTGGAACACGACATAACATTTAGAATATCAATTAACCTATGCAAAAGAAATTGAGGTGGGCGTAGCACATCCCGGTTAAATTACTCATTATTGACAATTTTGGCAAGGGACATAACTCGCAACGTTTACATTTGTTCAAAATGGAACTTTGCATACAATTACTTCATTCGTTGAGCCACGTTGTCTTAGAAGTTCGATTGTTTCAGCTTTATAGTTCAAAAAAAGGAACAGCTTTTGAAAATTCAAAATTTTCAATTTTTGACCTTGACCTTTTTTGACCCTGATTTTTGTAGGATCAAAGGTCATTCACATTGGCTATCTATTTATACTTTTATATTTGCTGTCCTATCTCAACTTCCGGTTTTATAGCCGTATATAATGAAAAATTTGGATGACTTGTATCTCGAACCTTGACCTTTGTTGACCGTCTCCCTTTCATGTCAAATGTCATTGACCTTGGCTATCTTCTGATACTTTCATGTGAGGGCTGTCTACTTCCGTTATAACAATCTTACAAACAATTCTTCTCAACTTTAGACTGCTCTATGCGCGTGATGTAATTATCGTAGAAGGTTGATTTTTTCAGAGTCTTTAGCATTTTGCTACATTTGCAAAGTCCCACTATGTGCCACGTGTGGCTCTAGTCTTAATTTTATTTGGGAATTGAAGGATGTGGGAGATTCCAGTGCTTCTCCTAATCTACTTGCTGCTAGATTATTATTTTCCAAAGGTAAGTTGACAATCATTTTATCACACAGTTTCAATAATTCTAATTGTAATATACAATTTTTGAATCTAATGAAAGCTTAGAAAGAAATGAAAGAAAGAACCAGACAAATAACTTAGATTCTCATTGATCCTATATCATAACATTGATTTTAACAGAATAACAACTACGGCTCTCGAGGATTGCGTCCATACGTTCGCTAAACCTCTAGACAATAATCTTATAAGGTTAATAGCTTAATATTTATGGGTAAACAAACAATGAAAACGCAAAACGTAACAATATAGCAATTCGTTCAGTAGATTTCTTTATGCCATTTTCAAAATGGCGTTGGGACAATTTTCTTAGGAAGTGATGTCCTACAAGACACAATGCCATGCAACTATAATGCTTTACATTAAATACTCGCGGGAGAGAACCATAATTTTCATAGTAGACGACGTTCGACGATAAAAGCATTTTGTACCAAAATTACCTTTCATGTTTTATGTCGCTATTTTAGAAATCAGTACAAAGAACAACTGGTGATGAAATTATTCCAAATAAGACGAGGAGGACACCAGAGGTAAACAAGGAAAGAGATCAAGATGAATCAATCGAAAACACGTCACCGGAAGTAAACAATGAAAAGGCTAAAGTTAGACCGATTGAAAACACGTCACCGGAAGTAAACAAGGAAAGAGCTAAAGTTGGACCGATTGAAAACATGTTACTGGAAGTAAACAAGGGAAGGTCTAGAGTTGAACCGATAGAAAACACGTCAAAGGAAGTAAACAAGGGAAGGTCTAGAGTTGAACCGATAGAAAACACGTCACTGGAAGTAAATAAGGAAAGAAAACAAGTGGAACTGATAGAAAACACGTCAAAGGAAGTAAACAAGGGAAGAAATCAATTTGAACAGATAGAAAACACGTCAAAGGAAGTAAACAAGGGAAGGTCTAGAGTTGAACAGATAGAAAACACGTCAAAGGAAGTAAACAAGGGAAGGTCTAGAGTTGAACCGATAGAAAACACGTCAAAGGAAGTAAACAAGGGAAGGTCTAGAGTTGAACCGATAGAAAACACGTCACTGGAAGTAAATAAGGAAAGAAAACAAGTGGAACCGATAGAAAACACGTCAAAGGAAGTAAACAAGGGAAGAAATCAATTTGAACAGATAGAAAACACGTCAAAGGAAGTAAACAAGGGAAGGTCTAGAGTTGAACAGATAGAAAACACGTCAAAGGAAGTAAACAAGGGAAGGTCTAGAGTTGAAGCGATAGAAAACACGTCAAAGGAAGTAAACAAGGGAAGGTCTAGAGTTGAACCGATAGAAAACACGTCAAAAGAAGTAAACAAGGGAAGGTCTAGAGTTGAACCGATAGAAAACACGTCACTGGAAGTAAATAAGGGAAGAAATCAAGTTCACACATCACTGGAAGTAAATAAGGGAAGAAATCAGGTTGAAGCGATAGAAAACACGTCAAAGGAAGTAAACAAGGGAAGAAATCAATTTGAACAGATAGAAAACACGTCGAAGGAAGTAAAAAAGGGAAGGTCTAGAGTTGAACCGATAGAAAACACGTCACTGGAAGTAAATAACGGAAGAAATCAAGTTGAACGGATAGAAAACACGTCACTGGAAGTAAACAAGGGAAGAAATCAAGTTGAACCTATCGAAAACACGTCCCCTGAAATATACAATGAAAGAGCTATTGTGGGACCGATCGAAAACACGTCATCGGAAGTAAACAATGAAAGAGTTAAAGTTGAACCGATCGAAAACACGTCACCGGAAGTAAACAATGAAAGAGCTAAAGTTGAACCGATTGAAAAAACGTCACCGGAAGTACACAAGAGAAGGGCTAAAGTTGGACCAATCGAAAACACGTCACCGGAAGTACAAAAGAGAAGAGGAAAAGTTCCCGATTTGGAATACACAGTACTCAGAGATCACCGAATTGAAATGGTTGACAACTTGGTTCCCGAAAAACTTGTTCCATTTTTAATACAAAATAAAGTTATTGATCAAGACGACGAGGAGAAGATCGAAAAGAAATGTAAAGATTTGAGACGAAAGGGTGCTGAAACCATGCTGAATATTCTTTATAACTCGGGGAGTTTGGTTTTTATGCAATTAATAGCGGCTCTGAAACAAGCCGGTTATCAAAATATGGCTCAGGGATTAACAAGAGACTTAGAAAAGGTATGATCATCGTCCTAATTCATCATCGTCATCGTCATCGTCATCATCATCCATCATCCATCATCCATCATCATCATCATCATCTTCACTATCGATCGTCATTTCTATCTTCGCCTTGTCTTTATCCTTAACTTCATCACCATCTTCGTCGTCGTCGTCGTCGTCGTAAGTCATTCATCTTCATCGTCATTTCCATCATCATCTTCAACTCGATCTCCATGTCCATCATCATCATCATCATTCTTTGTTTATTATCATCAGCGTAAGAGGTCATCATCAAAAAAATAATTAAGAATCAATTACAGAAATATGATTTCCGCCCAATATAAAACTTATTTGATGTCTACTTTAAAGGCGGTTATCGTTCGACCGTGGCAACATAATCATTGTTATTCATCAGTATGTTACTGTGTTTGTTTCAGAAAAAGACCAACTTTACCTCAGCCAAAACCATCAAACAGAGAGGGCGTTTGTCTGAAGTTGAGTTTGAAGTTTTGAGAGACAACCATGAGAGATTAGTGAACGAGCTCGACCCCAGTGTTCTGAAAAACTATCTCTTTCAAAACGACCTTATTGATGAAGATGATCTGGAAAGGATTAACAAGAAAGAGGAAGAATTCAGAAAGGAAGGGGCAGAAGAAATGATCACTATAATTTATGAATCTCGTGCAAATGCTTTTCCAAAACTGCTCAAATCCCTATTTGAAGCAGGTTACTACGAATTGAGCTTGAAATTGGATTCCGATTTTAAACAGGTAAATCATTCCTTCCTTCCCACAAACAACCTCCCCCATTGAAACCACATACTGGATCTAACTATTGATTAAAATGTCGTTCGTTGTGCTACCTTGTACTTCAGTGTGTAATATCGTCTTTCTTTATTCTTTAAAGGCTCCAATTTTTTTATGGATGTTTCTTTTCAGAAAAGCAGGGAAAGAGCTGAAGGTAAAAAATCTGTTCAATTGTCACCTAAAAGTGTAGTTCCCGTCTTGGAATACACAGTTCTCCGAGATAACCGAATTGCAATGGTTGACAACTTGGTCCCCGAAAAACTTGTTCCATTTTTAAAAAAAAATAAAGTTATTGACCAAGACGATGTGGAGAAGATCGAAAAGAAATGCAAAGATTTAAGACGAGACGGTGTTGTTACCATGCTTTTTTTTCTTTATAAATCGGGACGCCGGGCTTTTAAAAAATTAATAGTAGCTCTGAAAAAAGCTGGTGATGAACAAATGGAGCTGAAATTAACAAAAGACTTAGAAAAGGTATCAACAACAACGTTTTGTTGTCATCTATTCATCTCCATCTTCATCTTTGTCATCTTCATCTTCTCCATCTCCATCTTTGTCATCTTCACCTTCTGCATCTTCTTCTTATTCAGTATCATCATCATCTTCTTCTTCATCCTTGTCATCTTCATCTTAATCTTCTTCACCTTCATTTGCATCTTCATCTTCTTCTTCGTCGTCTTAAATCATATATCATCATTAGTCATTCATCATCAGTCTTTAATCATAAGTCATTCATTATCATCAGTAGTCATTCATTAGCATTGTCATCGACATAAGACATTTGTCATTATCTTCATTAACCATAATCATTATCATCATCAATCATTATCGATACTCGTTCCTGTTTTATTTCAGAAAATAGCAGATCTTCATTTAACAAAAACCAAAAAACAGAGAGAACTTTTGTGTGAAGTTGAGTTTGAAGTTTTGAGAGACAACCATGAGAGTTTGGTGAACGAGCTCGACTATAGTGTTCTGAAAAACTATCTCTTTAAAAAAGAACTTGAACATTACATGAAAGCGATGAGCACGAAAGATGAAAAACTTCGTAAGGAAGGGGCGGAAGAAATGGTCACAATAATCTTAAAATCTGGTCCTAATGCTTTTCCTGAACTGTTGGAATCCTTAAATCAGGCAGGTTACGTCGAATTGAGCTTAAAACTGGATTCCGATTTAAAACAGGTGCGAGCAGAACGTGCTTACTCTTTTCGAAACACCTGATGGTACTTTTCTTTGGAGGAGTCAACTATTATACAACCTTTGCTCCCGATATTTATTCTAATGATTATATGTGATCATTCACTAGAAGACTACATTATAATGGGATCAAACCTGAACAAATTGAAATGGGGACCAAGTGAAAAACCTTCCAATTGGTCTATAAATATACAAATTTGCCTGTTTTCAAAGCATCGATTTTTCCTGAATGTTTTTGTTTCAGAAAAAGAAGGAAGGAGGTAATACTGGACTGGAAATCGATCTGAATTCCGTGGCATTTCCTGATTACCCCAACATTCCCAAGCTGAAGATAGAGTCCGATTTGTTTTGTGAGGAAACTGCTGTATTAAATTGGGGACGAGAACTTATAAAATGGATGAAAGACGATTCGGGAATATCGTGGTGTTTTGCTATGAGCGAATGGTTTCAAAACCATGAATTTAAATCTGAAAAGGAATTGAAAACGGTGCTACACTATTGGTTATTGGAATTTGAGGACGTTGTTAACAGAGGTTGTTTCCAAATTAACAAAATCAAATTGATTCTGGATGTGACAGAAGCCTTCTTTATGCCTGATAGCAACAGTTCTATTTTTCATAATAAATTAATTTTTACAGACATCATTAAAGATTTTGCTCCAGATTTTTTAACATCAGAAGATAAAAAAGAGTTTTTTCAAACCAAAAAAGCAGAGAAAGAAAGATTGCTTGAACAACAACAACTACTTTCCGAAAAATTGAAATACAATTTAGAGGGAATTGTTGAAGGGAATCAGAACTTTGAATTGTTACCTATTGATATTGACAGGTGCGAGCTAGCTAAATATTTCCACTCTGTTGTTAATGACGTAAGAAAAATATGGGAAAAATTTCTTGTGTAATATATGTAGTAATTTGTTGATCTAAAAAGACTCAAATGGATCCCCCTACCACCTGTTCTCCCACCCCCTGTACCCTCACTGGCGCCACCATTGTGTACACTACTTCGTTTCCGCATCAAGCACGAGTATCACCGGTTATCATTGGTTGTCACTGGTGATATGTCATTCCAGGGAATCGTTATACATTGTTTTTATATCTGCTCTTTAAAGAGAAAGCCGATTAATCAAAACAATAATTCTTATGGTTAAGATCATTAAGTATTCAGCCCATTGTGATTTTGTAAAAACTTATATTATTTTAAGCATTTTATTCTCTTTTTTTGAAAATTGTTTGTCGATTAAAACCACAATATTAAAGATTTTTACATGTGTTTTCGGTATAGAAAGGTTATTCTTAAATAAGCACGTCAGTCCAGATTTTGAGAAAAGGGAGCGATCCTTTAATATATACGTAGAAATCCAATTTTTAAAAGGGGTCGTTTCGTTGATAACAAAACAGTACAAGAGTTCGGGTTTTTGAGAGAAAGGGGTCAACATTAGCAGTCTAATTTTTGAAAAAAAGGGGCGATTCTAATTCAGTACAGGAGCTTCGTGTAGTTATATTTTATAAAGCTGCAACAAACCCTACTTTAATTATTTGGACACGATCGTTTGGCATCATGACGTCACTTTCGCAAATACTATTAAGTACGTAGTGATGATCGATCAAAACTATGGCACAAAACTGCTTTATATAGACATAGATTTAATAGAACTACGTAGATGTTTATTGAAAGTCTTACATGTAGCTCAATAGCTCGATTCGACCGGCTGTATTCCAGGTTAGAAGCTCTTGACTCAGTCTATATCAAGCTTAGAGCAGCGATGATTTAATTATTCATTTAGCTTTTCAAAAATTTTTAGAATTGTTTGTTGGTTAGAATGGCATCATCATTAGGAATACTCTTGTTGTTTCAACTATTGGACTTTTCATTCGCGACGCAGGAGTCTGTGAATTGGAGAAGAGTTTCGGTTACGGAACCAGTTATGGTTCGACAGGAAAATTCCTTTGCCACCAACAATACGAGATTGTGTTTCGTTCGGTGTTCCAGTCAGCTAAACATGCCTATAGCCACGATCCAAGATGGACGATGTTACTGTTTTAAACTGAACAGCGATACTCCTAGGGGTAACGTGGCGCTTTCGTCCTTCTTCGTGAAAACAGCTAGTAAGTATACTCTTGATGTGTGTTTACACGATTTATAATGAAATTGTCTCTTCCATAAAAGGCTAATGAAAGAGGGCATAAATTTCGGGAGAGCCAAAATACTAAACTTTCCTTCGGTTTCAGATGCTAACAGGAATGGCACCCCTGAACTGAATCACTAACAAAGTGAAAATGGTAAAATATAGAAATGAAATGAATGGAGTTTTACTTCTTACCTTTCTGCACCATGTAGGCAAATGAAGACGGGCAAAGCTATGCAGAGAGCAATGAGGGAGAAATACAGTGGCATCAGCCTGCTGTCGACGTATATTTAAAGTACACATCCTGTAGCACACAGGACCTCTGTTATTGTCCCAACCGAACGACTAAACGTTCTTTCCATATCAGCTCCTCTTACCTACATCACTGACATGGGGAAACCGGGTTAAAAAAATTCGACGGTATTACATCGACCTAGGTCGGGATTGAGCCATGTACCTTCAGGTTAGCGAGCAAGCGTCTAACGCACCACTCAGCTATCGCGACTCCGGTTAAATATAGAAATAAATCTTGAATCATATCTGGAAATTATCTAAAACTATTTAAACCTATACGGTATGGGGATTTGGGAGCGTTTCTCCCGATAAGAGTTGTACGTACTATGTTTCAGGGGAAGCAGATTGTGTATCTAAAGGTTACAACGTGTATTCCAGTCTTGGTGTATGTATCAAATTTTCTGGTAACAGTAAAAAGGATTTCCCTGGAGCTCAAGAGACTTGTAACCAAGATGGCGGTTATTTGATAAAGGTAGATTCTCAAACTAAAATAAATACCGCCATGTCACTCGTGACTAAAAGTAAGTATAAGTATGTAAAGTTCACATAGGAGTATACGGCATATGCTCTACGCTCTAGATTGACTAGATTAGAAATTCTGGCAATCTCAGATATTTCGTCCCCAATTAAACCCGAATAGTATACTCCTATGTGAACTCAGTCTTACAGTAAGTTATAACAACCTTGCCGTTTGTCCGATTCAATTTTCATAAACAGTTGACAGAGATTCGAACCAACGACCACAATTTGTTCAAGCAAATGACACCATGTAAACTTTCTAATGCTCGAACTATCTTTCAGAGAGACCACATAGCTGATAATGTCTAATAGGTATTTAGTTTTGTCGATCCGGTTTCTCTTTCAGAGAGTCCACAAAGCTGATAATATCTTTTATGTATTTAGGCTTATCGATCCGGTTTCTTTCAGGGATTCTACATAGTTTATAATGTCTTTTAGGTATTTAGGCTTGTCGATCCTGTTTCTCTTCAGAGAGTCCACATAGCTGATAATGTATATTAGGTATTTAGATTTATCGATCCGGTTTCTTTCAGATATTTCACAAAGCTGATAATGTCTAATAGATATTTAGGCTTGTCGATACAGTTTTTCGTTCAGAGAGTCCACATAGCTGATAATGTATATTAGGTATTTAGTTTTGTCGATCCGGTTTCTCTTTCAGAGAGTCCACAAAGCTGATAATATCTTTTATGTATTTAGGCTTATCGATCCGGTTTCTTTCAGGGATTCTACATAGCTTATAATGTCTTTTAGGTATTTAGGCTTGTCGATCCGGTTTCTCTTTCAGAGAGTCCACATAGCTGATAATGTATATAAGGTATTTAGATTGATCGATCCGGTTTCTTTCACAAAGCTGACACTATCTTTTAGGTATTTAGATTTGTCGATCCTGTTTCTCTTTCAGAGAGTCCACATAGCTAATAATATCCATTCTGGTTTACTGTCATACATTTTTTTATAGTGACAGAACTCGTGTTTATTGGTGCGTTCACATACCAGAAAGGACAGGACTATTTAAACGTTAAAGGAGGTAAACTAGATCCACAATTTTGGGACAGCAATGAACCAGATTCGGTGGGCGCTGATATTTGTGCTGGGTTACCTAAAATTAGCGGCGTTCTCAAAGGTGTCGCCGATGTAGGTTGTGAGGGGGTCATTCCATTTTTCTGTGAACTTTTGTTGTAACGTTTTCATCATTGAAATTAAGTATCATACGATTGTTAATATCACGTCGACTCGGATAGATTTACTTTCGTCGTTCGGACAGAGAAATGTTTGAATATCCGAGTACGTTTCTGTTGATTGTACAAAAGACGTATCCGTCGGATCAAATATTTGAGTCTGTCCAGGGACGATTACGGTGATTCAAGAACGTGCTTTTGGGCTGAAATGTTTGTCTATCCATTAATAGTACAAAAGATCAAATATTTCATCCGTCAAGTGAAGCGACTGTCGATAAAGAACTGTTTGTATATCCAGAGAAGTTTTTATGCTGTAAAGTTTGATATCAGTGATTAATTGATTGCCGTATTCTGTACTTTTTTTTTTAGATGTCTTGAACTAAAGTCTGGATTGTGTGTTGATTTTTTTAATAGATACAGTGTATGTACATTAAAGATTCGAAAATAATGAGTTACAGCTGCTTTTCTCTCATTGAACACGGCTTGTGCTTCATAACCGCAGGAAGTAAGCTGGTCGAGCTACAGCTAGGTTAGAGGGAATATATATATATCATACGGACCTAAAACGTCTTTGGTTGTCTAAACGTTTGTTTTGCCTTACAGGGAGTAGTTTTCATAAAAAATTATTTGTATAGTGGACACTGATAGCATCATATTTCACCATTTCAATCAGACCTCTGTGGTTCTTGCAATTTCACCAAAACTAAGCGTTTTATGACGTCACTATCGCAATATTTTTTTCATATTTTTTATATCAATGACATCTTTAGCGATAGAATGGTGCTAACCATCTATCAGTGTCCGCGATACATAAAAAGTTTAGAAAACCTCTTTACAATCCCTTTAAAGCAACAGATGCGCCATTTTTTGACCAATCATACTTCTCAGAAAGAGGATTGTTTTTATCTAAACCAATCAGTGATAGTGTTCACAGCCTACCATCGAAATTTGAGCCTTCAAATCCATGTGTGTCCTTAATTATCTGCGTTTGAATTTTAAAAATGACGACTATTCATTTGAAGATACTTTGTGATATATAGAAAAAAAGTATATAGAAATAGTGAGTAAAATGACCAGTAACCATATCTCTACCAACTGAAATGGACACTACACCTGCACCATCTAGAGCTACCACGCTGCCGAACCAAACCCCTAAACGAGCCCGAAGTTCACCTACCCCTAGTCCAGCAGACATAGGTAAACGCTCTCGTAGAGAGGGCACACCCCTTCTCTTTTCACTTTCAGACTCGTCTTCCCCTTCCACACCATCTGAATCTTCACCACGTGATCCAGGATCCGCCAACCTTTCTTCCTTCTGTGCGTTTTTGGACCAGCAAACCACCCCTCAGTCTCCATCCAAGTCGAGACATGTATCCAGACCTTCCCCTCCTCGAACCAGATCCCAGTCCGTTCCCAATGCTACAATTCTAACAACTACCAAACCAGTACCAATCACACCGTCGACGACCATTATATCCGCTACCAAACCGTATTATCACCAAACCAAGGACAAATCATTATGGAAACTACCTGCTCTAAAGAAATCAACCTTAATAATTGGATCATCTAACCTGAATCGAATTACCAAAACCAGTTCAGACACCGAAATACATTCTTACCCCGGTGCCCAAATCCATCACATACAGTCAATCCTGGAATCATACGACCATGATCCCAAACCTACTACCATTATTCTTCATGTAGGCCTCAACAACCGTGATCAGATACCAAAGACCTCCTTTAACCAAGCCCAGAAATTAACCGCCACAGCCAACAAAACCTTCCCAAACTCCAAGATCCTCTTCACATGTATACCCATTTCAAATAAAATCTCGAAGAAAGCACAACAGAACCTCAGCACCCTCAACAACATGATGATGGAGTCCAGTATCAACAGCGCAACAATCTTACCACCCTACGAAGAAGAATTCGAAACAGTTGATAATCTTCATTGGTCTCCAGAAACAGCAAACAGCATTTATTTGTTTTGGATACACCAGCTTCAAGCATCGAGTAAGTCTTTAAACTAATTACTGGGGATAAAAATACTGAGAGGCCACCGCTAGGCCAAACTGTAGTTAACTTGAGCCGCAAAATTCTCACACCCCTTCAGCATTCAATCTTAGACCGTGGACTTAAGTTTATTCCCACACCAAAGATAGCTAACTTGAATTATCTCCGACCATCCATTGAACGATTTCAACGAAATCTTAGCTGCACATATTTTTTTCGATACCACCCCCCACGTGGTGCTAGAACAATGTTTATTCCTAAATCCACGTGGACACCCCCTCAGGCCGCCATCCATCCTGAAATATTGAAAGCATTTGCTAGTATGAATAGCCAAACAGTGAATCTTTCCATAACACACGAAAAGCCGAATCTCACACGAGTGGAACGTGAAGCGTTAAACTTACTTAAGAAAGACGATAGCATTGTTATTAAAAAGAGTGACAAAGGTTCATGTTGTGTCATTCTGAATAGGGAGGATTACGTTTCAGAAGCAGAGAATCAACTGAATAATCCTAAACATTATGCCATTTTACCGAAACCAATTTTCAAAGAAACTGCTAGCATGATTAATAATATTCTTGCCGATTTAGTCAAAACTAGTTATCTCAAACAGAAACAATATGACTATCTGTCTGCCAAACCTGATTGTCGCGAGAGACATTTGTACACTTTGCCTAAAATCCATAAGAATCCAACCAAGGAGTGGTTTATCTCGAATAAAATCCCTAAAGGCCGCCCGATT
>NW_008710725.1:415307-418457 GCF_000327385.1 Lottia gigantea
TCTTAAAAATTTTGCATAATCTTTTAATCTAACCAAGTAAATTTAATTGCCATTATTTATGTTTTTCTTCCATGTAAATTATACTCCGAGATAATCCATCCATTTAAATTACTACTCGGGTATAATCAAAATTCAACGTTAGTTCTAATCAATTTACAATTCACTAATCCCGCTTATTTTATCAAATATTTCTCATGTTTATTTATTTTATATTTTTGTATTCTTGATTTCTGATTATTTATGTTTTTCATTTATGTAAATTGTACTCTGAGATAATCTAATCCTCCTGAATTATTACTCAGATATAATCAAAATCTAATCCAATATTCCTATAATCCTCAATTGATCAAAGATATGACTCAACTAATTAAGAAATCAAAAATAATCCTAATCCTCAACTGATCAAAGATATGACATGATTCACTCAATAATTTTTAGAAAATCAAAAACCTGTATTAACTGACTACTATATAAATCGCGAATTCAATGTCATTTCATAACCATTCCTCGACACTTGAAAAAGGATAATATTTCGAAAACCGGTTCGTGTCAATTGCGTAAGTTTTTGTTTTACTTGTTATAATTTTTCACATCATTGTTAGCGTTATTTATCACCTAAATATATATTTTTTTGCATTTTTCATCTTGCTTTATATATCCCCAAACCCAGTTTGACTTATTTGCATAATTTGATCCCAACATTTTCACGCTAGCATATACAGTTTCCTCCTGTTACATCCGCTGTACATTCCCTTCTAACCCCAAGTTATTTTCATTATTTTCCCCAACTACAACAACCACTGGCAAGAAGCCAGAAATAGAAACACTAATCGTCAACCAAACCAATATCACGTACCCTACAACGGCCCTGTCTTCCACCGACCTCTACCACCTACCAATCGCCGACCACCAACCAACCCATCCAGCTATATCCCACCCCATCGCCGACCTACCTACAACACAGCCTACCAATCAAGAGGTAACCATCGACCTGACCAACAACAGAAACGACTACCAGCCCACCGACGCCAACCAGTCCCCACTCATAAGGAGGAAGAACCCTTTGTGAAGGTGTTCTTCCAAGTTTTGCAGTGCCTCCATCATTTGGCAATCCTTACCCTTCAACAGCAAGGCCAACCAGCGTTTACCTTCAAACGCAAAGTCTCTGAGTTGGATAGTTTTATCCGTCCAGCAATGAAAACATCAGCTGTCGACGCGAATATTAGATCCCTCAATCGGACATGGCTCTGTAAGGTTACGCAGGTCCTGATCGACCATTACCAAACCACACTTCAAGAGAAGCTGACCACCATTCGTACCAAGTCTTTGTCATCACCTGCCGTCGACCGCATCGTTTCTCATGCCCTGTCCTGGGCCCGTCGCTCCTATGGGAAACGTCTCACTCAAGCTGTAATTTCCAAATTCTACCAAACAATCAACGAAACAAAAACCAGAGTAACCATATCTCTACCAACTGAAATGGACACTACACCTGCACCATCTAGAGCTACCACGCTGCCGAACCAAACCCCTAAACGAGCCCGAAGTTCACCTACCCCTAGTCCAGCAGACATAGGTAAACGCTCTCGTAGAGAGGGCACACCCCTTCTCTTTTCACTTTCAGACTCGTCTTCCCCTTCCACACCATCTGAATCTTCACCACGTGATCCAGGATCCGCAAACCTTTCTTCCTTCTGTGCGTTTTTGGACCAGCAAACCACCCCTCAGTCTCCATCCAAGTCGAGACATGTATCCAGACCTTCCCCTTCTCGAACCAGATCCCAGTCCGTTCCCAATGCTACAATTCTAACAACTACCAAACCAGTACCAATCACACCGTCGACGACCATTATATCCGCTACCAAACCGTATTATCACCAAACCAAGGACAAATCATTATGGAAACTACCTGCTCTAAAGAAATCAACCTTAATAATTGGATCATCTAACCTGAATCGAATTACCAAAACCAGTTCAGACACCGAAATACATTCTTACCCCGGTGCCCAAATCCATCACATACAGTCAATCCTGGAATCATACGACCACGATCCCAAACCTACTACCATTATTCTTCATGTAGGCCTCAACAACCGTGATCAGATACCAAAGACCTCCTTTAACCAAGCCCAGAAATTAATCGCCACAGCCAACAAAACCTTCACAAACTCCAAGATCCTCTTCACATGTATACCCATTTCAAATAAAGTCTCGAAGAAAGCACAACAGAACCTCAGCACCCTCAACAACATGATGATGGAGTCCAGTATCAACAGCGCAACAATCTTACCACCCTACGAAGAAGAATTCGAAACAGTTGATAATCTTCATTGGTCTCCAGAAACAGCAAACAGCATTTATTTGTTTTGGATACACCAGCTTCAAGCATCGAGTAAGTCTTTAAACTAATTACTGGGGATAAAAATACTGAGAGGCCACCGCTAGGCCAAACTGTAGTTAACTTGAGCCGCAAAATTCTCACACCCCTTCAGCATTCAATCTTAGACCGCGGACTTAAGTTTATTCCCACACCAAAGATAGCTAACTTGAATTATCTCCGACCATCCATTGAACGATTTCAACGAAATCTTAGCTGCACATATTTTTTTCGAAACCACCCCCCACGTGGTGCTAGAACAATGTTTATTCCTAAATCCACGTGGACACCCCCTCAGGCCGCCATCCATCCTGAAATATTGAAAGCATTTGCTAGTGTGAATAGCCAAACAGTGAACCTTTCCATAACACACGAAAAGCCGAATCTCACACGAGTGGAACGTGAAGCGTTAAACTTACTTAAGAAAGACGATAGCATTGTTATTAAAAAGAGTGACAAAGGTTCATGTTGTGTCATTCTGAATAGGGAGGATTACGTTTCAGAAGCAGAGAATCAACTGAATAATCCTAAACATTATGCCATTTTACCGAAACCAATTTTCAAAGAAACTGCTAGCATGATTAATAATATTCTTGCCGATTTAGTCAAAACTAGTTATCTCAAACAGAAACAATATGACTATCTGTCTGCCAAACCTGATTGTCGCGAGAGACATTTGTACACTTTGCCTAAAATCCATAAGAATCCAACCAAGGAGTGGTTTATCTCGAATAAAATCCCTAAAGGCCGCCCGATTATATCTGACTGTGGTA
>NW_008710725.1:418682-431059 GCF_000327385.1 Lottia gigantea
CCTAATCCCAATTGAGCGTATAGAAATTGACTTGCCCGAAGATGAAACTACCAAATTCCGTCAATCTAGGGAGGCCCATTGGATTGAGACATTGAATACAGCAAGACCTATAGGACTAAATATTCATCATAATGTAGGCATAGCACCCTTTGTTGTCCCGTTTAATACAACCAGCAATCGAGCAAGCAAGATAGTTCATGCCCACTATAAGAGCCTTCAAGAGAAATTCCCCCATGTCTATAAGCAGAAAATGATAGTTGCATATTCAAAAAATAAGAACTTAAATGATAATATTGTTCATAGTAAACTAAAAACAATCAGTACATAACAGATACTATACTTCTCGCCCATTGGGCGAGTTATTTTTTCTAATTTCAGATCAGAATAAGAACAGAAGAAAACCCAATATCAAGACCCTTAATCCTGATTTCTAAATAAAGTGTCTGCTCCACCCTAGGCCTGTACATTTGGGAGAATCAAACCCTCCCTTCCCCGAAATCTATTTCATTTTATTAGTCCAATAAGGTGCAGAACAGTTGGATATAAAACTCTATTTCATTTTATTAGTCCAATAAGATACAGAACAGTAGGATATAAAACTCTATTTCATTTTATTAGTCCAATAAGATACAGAACAGTAGGGTATAAAACTCCATTTCATTTTATTAGTCCAATAAGATACAGAACAGTAGGATATAAAGTGCATACATTTGGGTGTAACAAATATTTCATTAGTGTAGAACGGTGGGACGTAAAATTATTATTGTTTCGTTTCAAGTAAATAATTTATTCTACTGTTAGACTATCGCCCTAGAAAAAATAAATTATTTATTTTCTAATAAACTTGATTGGTGTAATTTTTATTATCTACCTTTGTTTATTGTCAGTCAGACAATACCTTTGTTTACCTTTCCGTACCCCGAAGATTCCCGCGTAGCCAGATCGTTGCTACCTATAGAACATACATGGGGACACTTGATACCACTAAGTAAAGACGTCTCGTCTCTTACTTTTATGGTCCACAGCTTTATTGTGTACCTATCGTTTGGGAACACCCGATGCCACCTGATGTCACATGATTTTCAAATCGACCAATCACAATGCTTCTATATAGTCAAAATAAGGATTGATTTGTAAATAAGTTCAGGCGCACGAAACAGGTAACCTCACATATGAAAAATGTCGTTTCGATTGATTCACCACCCCCATCGTGTATATTTGGAAGTGAATAACGGTGCTTTCTGAAAAAAAATCTAGGACTATTCTTGATAAGTCTTAATTTGATCATATAGATATTAAGAGAAATTGCATTAAAATTTTATTGGAACAAGCAATAACCGTGTTATCTCCCTTGGATATATTTCAAAACTTGTCTCCTTTTGTTCAATCAAAATATAACTTAAGCGCCCATACTCCATAGCGATTACCAGTTGCGTTTGGTTGCGAATAATTATCCGCTATGTGTAAGCACAACTACTTGCCAAAACCCCGATGTTGTGTCCAAAGAAGTCCAATTATTGAAAAATCAAATTAGAATAAAAGAAACAGCTATATGTTACAACGATAAGAACATAGGTTCACAAAGGATCCTTTCTACCAGCTGGTCCTTGACCAAACCTCTTGGCATTGATCTTTCCCGGATTATCCGTACGGTACAGCTGGGTCGTTTTGAATTGTGAGTGAAGATGGCCAAAATTGTTACAACAAAAGTTCACAGAAAAATGAAGAACTCCAATCACACCCAGTATCGGCCAAGCCTCGGACATTTCCACTCTTTTTGCTTATCGAAGCACAAAAATCCACGGTCGTTGATTCCGGTTCAAGACTGGCCCAAAATTGTGGATCCAATCTACATCCTCTAACGTGTCGAAATTCCTCTTCACCCGGGTATCCGAATGCTCCAATAAATATGACAGCTGTCGCTACAAACAAATGCTGGTCGTTAGTACCACAATAAACATTATTAGATACATGAACTCTCTGGAAGAGACGCCGGGTTGACAATCTTAATTACTTAACAGTTAGTATTGCTCATGCCAATTCTCTGAATCGTTAGACATAAGCTTAGGGGATGGGAGCGGCGAACAATACAGACAATATCAGCAGGAAAATTTTAACAAAACCATCCAGCTCTCCAACAGGCCTCGGCCCCTATGACAAGAGATTACTTCTACAGTCTATTTCATATAAGTATAAGTCGTCCAATAACAAGGAGCCGAGTTGGCTCGTTGTGTGAAACGCTTGCTCGCTAACCTGAAAATCCAGAGTTCAACCCCAACATGGTGGAAATAATACTTTGTAACCCGATTCCCACCTGACAGTGATGCAGGTAAGAGGGGCTGGCAAGGAATAAGCGTCTAGTCGTTCGGATGGGACAATAAACCGAGGCCCCGTGCACATTAAAGATCATTCGACAGTTGACATCGAACAAGAGTAGAGCGCTGTCCACCTTCATCAGTCCGACTAGGTGCAGAAAGTAGGACGGAAATCTCCATTTATTTCATTACCAATAATTCAATATAAATAAGGTTACCCATCTTTGACAGAGACAAAGTAAACGACCACTATAAGGCTGTAAAAACTTACAGAACTACGTACCTTCAGTCACGAGAGACATGCTAGTATTTATTTTAGTTTGAGAATCTATCTTCATCAAATAACCGCCATCTTGGTTACAAGTCTCTTGAGCTCCAGGGAAATCCTTTTTACTGGTACCAGAATATTTGATACATACACCAAGACCAGAATACATGGTGTAACCTTCCGATACACAATCTGTTTCTTCTGAAACAAAGGACGTACAACTCTATTTCTCTTCTAGGAAGCAAATAGAAATGCTTCAAAGATATAATAAAAAAAAAAGTTGATTTATAGAGCTGCCTAGGCAAATAAAAAATTATTACACAAAAACTCTGTTCCAAAAAATGGTATACTTACCAGCTGTTTTCACGAAGAAGGATGACAGTGCCACGTTACCCCTTTGAGTGTCGCTGTTCAGTTTAAAACAGTAACATCGTCCATCTTTGATCGTGGCTATAGGCATGTTTAGCTGACTGGAACACCGAACGAAACACAATCTCGTATTGTTGGCGGCAAAGGAATTTTCCTGTCGAACCATAACTGGTTCCGTTACCGAAACTTTTCTCCAAATCACAGACACCTGCTTAGCGAATGAGACGACAAATAGTTCAAACAACAGTAGCATTCCAAGAAATAGTTCCATTCTGACCAACGTCTACTTGTAGAAATCCGCTGTCGTAATATATAGCTATATAAACTATAGTTTTAAAAAATTTAAGTCTGACGCATAAATCTAGAATGTTAAAGAGGTATTCCGCTTTTTTAGTAAAAGGTTTCCATTATCAAAAACATCGTAAATTATACCTGAAAATATTTCTAAAGTATGTTATTTATATCTATGTATCTTCTTGTTCAAACTGATTTTGTTTTGAAAGGGTTAATTTAAAACTGAGAGTACTAATTGTTAATGAAGCAGTTTGAACTAGTTTTGGTGATTGGCTTTATAATGGCTCGATATTATTGGTTAATACGTTGGAGAATATTTCTCTACAATTAATCGTTTATTTTACTCAAATCGGTTCTCTAGTTTACGTAATATTTTTAAATATTTTTGGCGTTTAAAAATTACCGGCTGGATTTTTTTAATTGTAACTTTCAGATATGTTAAAGGGCACATTTCTACATCTCTAGATTTTGGTGAATAGTTTTCACAGATTGCATCAAAAAAATTTTCGATCTACCAAAAAAAGTAGAATGTCTCTTTAAATAACTAGGTGAATAAATAAATGTTATTTCCCCGTTAAAGCTTGATTTAGACATTGTTAATTGCTTCTAGCATTTAATACATCCGGTTGTGTGAGTATAGACATGCCTTGTTTCAGTAGCGATCTTTAACAATCGAACATAAACGAGAACCAGTGAACTAAAAAGTCAAAATATATAATGCCAGTTTTCTAATTGATTAATTGATTACTATTAGTTACATTGTAGTTTAAAGGAATATTACCTCTTAGTTTGCCCAAAAAATTGATTTGTTCATCAGTGGACTTACCTAAACGCCAGAATTCTTCTATAATACAATAATAACGTAAAACTAAGTAATACACCACTAATCTAAGTGATTTTCAATAATTAATTAGTTCAGTGGATTATATAGAGATTCTATTCTTTAGTCATGGCACCTGGTAAGTCCAACTGATGAATATATACACTTGTTGATCAAGTTTGAGAATTTAAATTTTATGCCCATTCTAAGAGGTAGTATTCTTTTAATTGGTAGTACAAATAACGATTTTAGATAAATCATCGCCTCTGGAAATTTCAGCTCACGCTTCCAATAATCAAATGCTCCATATACAGGATACAGGGCATCATTACTTTGCCCTACAGACTTTAGCACAATAAGTACCATCTCATTTGAACATAATTGTTATTGCAATGTTATCGTTTTGAAACAAGCATGAGCTGTGTTGTCTCCCTTGAGTCGAGCCTTCTAACGTGGACAACTCAATAGGATTTATCGGATTGCTTTTTCTTACACCTCATAGTGATGAAAGTAATTATTTTAATCTTACGAATATAAAATGACAACAACTACATCACCTTTGCCTCTATAATATGTCGGAAAACGGGATAAACGGGATGAAGGTTAACGGTTTTGTATTGATTATAGTGTCCTTATCCCCATTTCATAGAGAATTCAATTCAACTTATCTTCCAATCTGAATGTAAACTCCTTGATGAGTCAATACGGTTATTGTACAACATTGGACATAGCATCCGGGTTTTGGCAAATAGTTATGCTAACACTGAGAACAGTTTAGTCTGGCGCATTTTCAAAATAATTAGATTTCTATATTCCCTTAAAGTGTTTTGTGAAAATCTGCAAAATGCGTGGGGGATCACAGGCGATTTCAATATTATGATTGTGATGTAAATTTTTATGAGGCGCCGCAAGAATTTTATTTCAGTACAAATTTTCTATTTGAAGGGAAATAACTCTTTCAAACATAATCATTTCAAAAGATATAACCTCGGGAATACCAAATAAACATTATTAGCCAGGAGACGTTGTTGACAAACAACATATCAATTACACATAAGCTGTGTGAACTCTGTGAAAGAGATAGCAAGGTGACAAAATATATATCTAAGATGTATTCCTTGGATTGACATAACATAATATCTAACAAAGGCTATGAAGACTCTCCCAATGAAACGACGAATTCAGAAACACTTTCACAGAGGGGCATTAGGTTGCCTTGAAAACTATTGAACGAAGTCCTCTCGACATCCGAAAGGAAATGAATTACATATTGTTCTAAAAGAAATAATATCCGCAAAGTGAATTGTATTTCAGACGTGTTAATTGTTTCTTCCTTGTCGCCATCCTGGTAAGGAAACATGAGCTCAATGAGATGGACGTTTGCTGGCATGCCTGGAGGATCCAGGGGTCAAGCTCCAGTTACGTAGAGAAAGTAATTCTGCATTTTTAATACGCTTTTTCTTTGTAAGTGATGTAAGACAGAGGCCAACAAAAGCTTATACCGAGCAGGCATACTTCTAGCGCCCAGTGAGTCCTTCGCTAGAGTGTCCAGGGTTCAAGCGCCGAAAACTTGGAGATGGCAATTCCGCATTTCAACCCCGGCTTCTTTCTTATAAGTGTGAAAGGGAGGAGGCCAGCATAAGCTTAAACGGAGCAAACATTTATATAAGAATAATTCTAGGCTTTTAGAAGGAATTTTCCTTTTATGGACAGTAGGACATAAAACTTGAGGTCCTATTGTGCCTCAGCGTGTGTGCGTTTATTTCAACCTTTTTAAATAATAGTACAATATAAGAATTGTAAAGAGGATTTCTAAAAATCCAACTGTGTCTTTGAGACACTAATAGCATCAAATTGAACCATTCCATTTTTTTCAGTGAGATGTCTGTGGTTCTTTGCTGGCAGGGTTAATTTAGTTTTGCGTTTAAATTTCAATTTTTGCATTCAGATGTCTGTGGCTCTTTGCTGAGAAGGTGAATATAGTTTTGCGCTTAATTCTCTTGTATAGTGTGGTCATTTCGGGGATATTGGACCACGTTGGTTGGTGGTAAAACGGCTGCAGTGTGGTAATTGTATAAGTCTTGTCCATTTGTTCTTACTATTTATAGAGTAGGAAAATTATGATAGCTTTACCGATTTCCAGTCGTGGTGAAATCTTGTCTCGGAATTCATTTATCATACGTTCGGATTGTATACGATTATATCAAATTTACACCAGTGTCAATCTTCATTAGAGGAAAGATGGACGTGAAAAATGAGAAAAAAATGTGTCGATTCGTTAAGAAATAGGTGACATTACGAAAGGAAATAATTCAGAGGCCAATTATTGTCACGAGTACATCCGGCCTCATGTCATAGTTTTATAGAATCACAGGGGGTCAATTGTCACAAACTTCCACACAGTTATTTTCTATATTACCCGTCAATCAAACAGTGTAATTTGACAAAGTCAATTCTCCCTCCCAGTCATATTCTAAAGATGTCGTTGACATTTGGCGTGTGACTAGAACAAGTACATCGTTTCAGATTCTAGAATTAGTTCAAATGAACTTTTAGGGTATTTGGAATTTTTGGTATTTCGAGCAAGGATTTTTCCAACCGTAAAACCTGCAATACCCGAGTAGTCTGGTAGCAGAATTTTTCACTCAGGAATTCATATATAATACAATATATCAAGTTGACAAAATCTGTATAGCTAAAAAACAGGAAGGGACGATATACTGGCATATATAAAAGAAAGGTCTCCCAATCGTAAAGCTGTAAAAGCAAAAGAGTCGCCTGTAGTAAGTATTTATAAAACATTGGGCTCCTCTCAAAACTATATGCGACACATCAAAGTATTGTATAAAGTATGGTCGCTTTACAAACCGACTTCCAATTGTAAACCCGTGAAAGAAAACCAGAGAGACCCGAATCGCCTGCAGTAACTGTATTTGTAAAACATTTGGGCTATGCAACAGCGTATTGTAAAAAGTAAGGTCGCTTGATAAAAGTAATTCCAGTGGTAAAGCCGGGAAAGCGAGAGAAAGAAACTCAGGTCGTCTGCAATTAACGTATCTGTATAGCATTTACCAACATTTGCGGCATACTACAAGATTTGTAAAAGAATTGGAATTCTGGTTGGTCGGTCGACGAAAGGTAATGCCGTGAAAGAGAGAGAAACTCGAGTCGGCTGCAGAACCAGAATTTGTAAAACACCGGGCTCTTACCAGACGAATGAAGTATGGTCGCTTGCCGAAAGGATTTCCAACGGTAAAGCCATGAAAGCGAGAGACATCCAAGTCGCCTGCAGTAAAAGTATTTGAAAGAGATAGCAGTAACTGGATATAAGAAGTTTATTGGAATCTGTAATAAGATCAATACACACACCTATCGTAGTGGTGGCAGGAGAAACTGTCTTTAATGCCATAAAAGCACATTGAGATGGAAGCGAGCGGATCAGTATCTCGCTATAACCTCTATTGATAACCGACCACTTTCTTTAATTCGATTTAACATAATCTCTGATAGTATACAAAGCCTTTAATTACGTGATTGCTTGAAAATGTTAGAATTTCCAGAGTTTCCTATTTTCTGTACATGTGAAAACAGAATTTTATTTTAGTGATTGTTTGAGAAAAACAAACTTTCGCTTGCGATCGCTTGCATATTTTTGCAATTGTACTTGTGGACAAAGTTTTTGTTTTTTTTTAGAATTAACTTACATGTGAACAAACTTTGTTTTATAAATTTGAATATTGCTCCGACTGAACATGTGAACAGAATTCAAAAGATCGTAGATGGATATGCAGAGTGCTGGGTTTGAATTCTTTTAAGATTGGAAACTTTGACATTCGGTCTTGGGTAATTCAAACATGAATCTAGATTTTTGTTGAAAAAAGAAATCAATTTTCGACGGATTGGACAATCGAATTGGATAGATATTAAGAAATTATTCTTTTATGTGCATGGAGAGAAAATAACTACATAAAATCCATTCTTGAGCAAAATTCTATGAATTTTTGAAGAGGAAAAAAAAAATCAATTCGTTGGAAGATTTGATTTAGATTAGCTACGACACAATATTCCTCATGACGTCATAGTCTTCAGAAAGAACGTCTGAATAGTTTCAATACAAAATGCAGTGCGGTATTGTTTGGATGCTGTTACAGCACTTTAGTTTTAAACAAAGACTTGTCTTTGTTCTGGAGGATATTAGAAAACTAGTGAATAGAGTTCTAGTTGAAAATGTGTGAAAACAATCGTTATAGCTAGTTCTTTGAATTACAAAATCTCATTGTATAGCCCAGTTCGCTTGTAACAAAGTTGTAAAAAATCTGAAATATTGATAGCTTATGGTATCGTCGTGAAAGGCTAGTTTTAAGAATGGATCTGCCATGATAATTTTTTGAAAAGTGTATTCCAAAATCTCCGAAATCGATCGCTCATGAAAAGTTCTTGAAAATTTCTCATTCTAATTTACTGATGTCGTCTTCCTTCGTGTAAAGTTACCAATTTAGATCGAGTATGGTTTGTTAAACTTTTATGCCGAAATATCAAAATTTCGAAAATTTGATTTCCAAAAATGTATCGCTTATGACAAAATTTCCTAATTTTATGGATCGTTCGTAAATTCCTGAAAATTTGTGATTCCAGAGTTCCTGAAAATGGATGTTTATGGAATAAACGATCGGAAATTATATTTTCTCTTTGTGTTATTTTGTTCCATTGTGCATTCGGTGTATTTACAAGTAACGGGATGGGGGACGATGTACCAGGAAAATTCCATGGAGTATATCGGAAAATATTCCAATTATGCCTGGCCAAATCGAGAATTGTCTGCCGTGGTGCCAGGGAATATTGTTCTAGGGGCCTTGCACATGATTCATGAACGTAGCGAGGATAAGATTTGTGGACGGATAATGCCCCAGGGTGGGATTCAAGCTCTAGAGACGATGCTGTATACCCTGGATTATATAAATAACCAATCTAATTTTTTACCCGGAATAAAACTGGGAGTCTTAGCTAAAGATGATTGTGATCGAGATATTTATGGCCTAGAGCAGTCAGTGGATTTTATTAAAGGTAAGTCAACGTCTTCGTCATATCTTGGTCATATTTACTGGATTATCGTGTTAATACTTTCAGCTGAAGATAGTTTACCACAATTTTTAGTAATTTGCTACATTGTGTACCACATTTTGCCCATTCCCACATTTTGCCCATTTACCACATTTTGCCCATTTACCACATTTTGCCCATTTACAACATTTTGCCCATTTACAACATTTTGCTTTGCCACATTTTGTACCATAAATTGTTATATATTTTGTACCACATTAGGTACTACATTTTTCCTATTTGCCACATTTGTAACTTAATTAACATAATTTGTAACCGAATTACAACATTAAAAACTAATATAACCTATGTAACACACTTAAAACCACTTTAACACATGTGTAACCAAAGTAATACACTTAAAACCACTTTAACACATTTGTAACCAAAGTAATACACTTAAAACCACTTTAACACATTTGTTACCAATGTAACACATTTGTAACCAATGTAACACTTTAGTAACCAACACATAAGGTGTTGTTAGCACAGAGCCAGAAAAAATGTGACACACTGATGCAAAACCTGCTGCAAGGACACTTGCGTATTGATGTGTTTTGTCGGTTTTTTCCTTGTGATCGACATTGGCACAGCCATTGACAAAGTAGGCTTGAGATGTCACGAAGGGTGGCCATTGACACTGATATCAGTTCTTGACTTATTTTGTTCGAGGACCATCATAACCTAGTTTCAATTAAAACAACATCCTGGACGGACTATAAAAATAAAATTTGGAGCAAATTCAATTGAGTAAAAATAAAAAATTGCACGGATCAGACATTAGAATACGACCATCACGGGGTCGCATTTATTATCCCATCTGTACAAGACATTTGTACCATACTACTTTAAGTGAGCATTTGTGAATGTATTGCAGCTCCGTAAAGGCTTCTAATCACAAGTTTAGTATCTTCACAATGTCAAGGTATTACGGATATCTTGTGCCTCTTTCGTAACAATAAAACATATGCTGCCTTGAACACATTAACTCACTATAAAATGAAAAATATTTTAGTTTTGTTCATAATTGTTAAGAGGTTGAATAGCTGGAATCCATTCAATAAATTGAAAATAGACATGTTATAATAAATATAAAACTAAACGTTAAGTGAGTCCATTTAAATAACATTTAGTCACACACGTGCGCGTAGGCAGGGAACGTTTACATAAGATAACAATTTCTTGCCTTCTATTTATTGGTATATTTTTACCTCCATTGTAATCAAGCATGTACTCTACTACAGTCCGGTTCTAATGACGTTATTTCAATCAAAGTGTTTCATGTAGGATCGAGCTAAATTCCCCTTAGTACGTAGTAGGCGTTGAGCTTCAGCCGTGCAATACATCAAAATGGACTGGTTGTAGCATATCTAAGCTCCGCCTACTTTCCTCCGAGATTCTATTGGGCTTTCATATTAAGTAATCCAAATATGGTACATCAACAAATTGCTGATAGACCATGGGTTTACTCGAACACATTTTAAGCGATTTATTTCTTAAAAACATCAAAGTAAAATGAACTCTATGTTGCAATAATGTTTATTGTTTATATATTATTATAAGATATACAACTAAAAGGAAACGGAGAAATGTGTAAACACAGATAAAAATATAACTTAAACAAAACAATTAACAAAATACTCCACATGACAGGATACAATAACAATTTTACAGCATGCTCTTCACGCATTGATTCTATAAATTTGTATGAAAACAGCACCATAGTCTTTAGTTCATTGAGCAAAAAATAAAGCAAAACATTAAGCAGTTTTTTCTTTTGCAGAACGAGTCGTTCTGTTGTAACGTTATGTGGTGTTTTTATAGTTTTAACGAGTCGCTCTGTAATAACGCTATACGTAGTGGAAATTCAAAAATAACATATTGGTAATAGATGTAAATTGTTTAGCAACATGTCAGTTACTACTATTATTTGTTTATTTAGTAACTCTCCCAACGTAAGTAACTTCTTATCAAACTGATGTATTCTAGTGCTGAAATCCATAGGCTCTTCTTGTGACCTAGGTCAGTGCTTCTATAGGAGAATATCTCTTATAACACCTACCACAAGTGACCTAGGCCAGTGCTTCTATAGGAGAGTATCTCTTATATCACCTAATACTAGTGACCTAGGCCAGTGCTTCTATAGGAGAAAATCTCTTATAACATCTTATACTAGTGACCTAGGTCAGTGCTTCTATAGGAGAGTATCTCTTATAACACCTAATACTAGTGACCCAGGCCAGTGCTTCTATAGGAGAGTATCTCTTATAACACCTAATACTAGTGACCTAGGCCAGTGCTTCTATAGGAGAGTATCTCTTATAACACCTAATACTAGTGACCTAGGTCAGTGCTTCTATAGGAGAGTATCTCTTATAACACCTAATACTAGTGACCCAGGCCAGTGCTTCTATAGGAGAGTATCTCTTATAACACCTAATACTAGTGACCTAGGCCAGTGCTTCTATAGGAGAGTATCTCTTATAACACCTAATACTAGTGACCTAGGTCACCTACCACTAGTGACCTAGGCCAGTGCTTCTTTAGGACCTACTCACGACCCAACTAAATTTAACTCCATAATAAGCTAAGTCGTATTAGTATTAGTCTTGATTCAAAGCTTTCTCATTGAGTATATTTGTCTCAATGAAGTGTAATGGTACGAAGATAATTGTTTATTAAGCTCGGGCTTATTCTCTAAGTCTAATTAAAGACGACATGCAGGGCGGTAATTGGTTTTCACTACTCCGTGTGACTATATCGAGCTCATTGTTAACGAGGCTTCAGAAATCTGGAGCGATTTATCTTGATTTATCTAGAGCTGGGGGAGTATATTTTAATATCTACCCATGATCCATGAGGCCTACATTCCCATTTTGATAGGATTTGATTACTTAGTAAGATTGTGACCTTGACTGGCATTGTATCAGTTGAAGGTTTTCTAGCAAGTTCACACTACCCATAGTCGAACGTGTATTGTCTATACTAGATTATTGTTAACCTCTTGCCGCTCATCCAGTAGCTACCAATAAGTCTCTGAATAATATATTTTTTTTTTATGGGATCCGGCGACCACTAAGGCTGTATACAAGTTTACGGTGGGTAGAGCCTTACCAAAGTAGCTACAAGGCTCATTCGCATTTTTGCTTGACGTCAACCCCTAGCCACTGACAAGCCTTAGAACCTTTTAGATTATTAATGGGGTCCACCT
>NW_008710725.1:431345-600628 GCF_000327385.1 Lottia gigantea
TTACCTAGGATTCTACGCCTGGGTCGGGTGCTTCACAAATACGTATATATCCATGGAACTCTATTACATGCGAGAAGAAAAGCATTTTTTATAACACTACGGATTTCCTTCGTTAACTTGTAAATTGTTACGTGATTTGAGAGAGAGTGAGAGAAGGGGGTGGGGGGGATGTTCTTCAGAAATACGTCCATATCTACCAAACTCTATTACATTCTCAATCACACTGCTGATGAATTAGGGAGAATGGGTATTAATTTCAGAAATAGCACATAGATCAACCCGTGGGATCAATCAAGACGTTATGTTTCGTTCCGTTGGTGAAATTTGGAATCAACTCCATCTGGCAATCGAAATACAACGATAATGACTACTTTGTGTCTAAATACATCAAGTGATTAATGTTGGTTCCGAAATATCTTCAACAATGCCAATATTGCTGCTGGTATCCAACTTATCTAAACCTCAATGCGTTTTATCACGCAAAGTTACATTAGGAGTGCGACCTTCCGCACATACTGGCCCTAGATGATGCAGAATGTGGTGGGACTGTGAAATAGCCCCAGCAACATGATAAGAACCAAAAAACTTATTTATGCGTTTTATCCTACAGTTGCAGTGGGGTGTGCGTGACCACTCCATATTTTTTGGCCAGGGAAAGTGATGGAAGAGGTTGGACTGGGAAATTACTTCAGCAATGTCAGAAATAACAGCTGGTATTCAATTTCATCAGACATCTGTATTCTTTTTTATCGCCCTTGTTTATAAATAATAAATAGATTACCACGATACCAACAATAATAAATAATGAAATTAATAAAATAATGAACTCGGCTGTATGCTTGTGGTAAGTTTTCCACCTGTGTTTTTTTTCTATAGAATGTAATGTATAACATAAATTAGTACATGTATATGGATCTCGACTAGCGGTGGGTATTTAGCTCGAATTCGCTCGTATGCATAAAGAAGTTGCATTATACTACAGCTATATGACCCTTCTCAGCAGGAAGGCTCCAAATTGGCTGCGTAGGTTTCAAAATCATAGCATTCTAAAGAAAAGTCCCTTGCGTGCGAGCGACGTTAAGACATACCTACTTTTTTAAATATATTTATAGACTAACGCCCTATAATCTTCTAAAGAAATGAAACTTTTTATTGACTTCTGTTGAATAGATAAAGAACGGCCTTCCTTTGAGTTACTTTAAAAAACAATATAAAATTGAGAAAGACGCCTTCGTAAATTCTTTTTTTTTTTGGAATAAATACTAAGAAAGAAATATTTTTCTATTTTTGCGAAAGAAAATCATGATAGCGAAAAATTGGTAATTAAAGTCAATAGATCAAATATCATTCTTTCGAATGCAGAATTTTCAGAATTATTTCGTTTTTTGTTGATATTACTTGACTTGGTAATAGAATTCCAATCATTGTACGGTGGCAATCAAAAATTATAATGGACTTCGTTTTGAAAGAAAGGTCTATTATTTCAGATGGCATGATGTATTGCAACAGAAAATCAGTTTTATGTCATTATTTAGACTGCAGTTCCGTGGCGAGGGCCATTCATGGAAGGAAATACATACATTAAGCCTTATTTAAGGGGATTAGGTCTGAACCTAATGGACTGAACTTCAAGTCAAATCTTCTTAAATCGCAAGGATTATCGATCCGGTATTTATTGATCTCAAAATAGAATGAAACCCTACTCGTTGTCTTGTTACAAGATATGCCAAACTCTTGGTGTGGGTTCGAATCCCGGCTTTATCTTCGATGCCATTTTCAGTGTTTTATGCCAATATGTTGGCATATATGACGAATTTTCCTCATGTGAAAAGTTCATTCATTAGCTGCTACTAATGTTTTGCAAAAATGCTGTTTTGGTTTTCGGGTTTCGTTTTGCGATATGGATCGTTAATACTTGGTTTATTTATACAAGGAAAATTGGTTATTTGCCACGCCCCCGAAAGTCTTCAAATGAAATGTAGCGAGTACGATTTATGACACAGCTTTATGGACCAACAATCATTGGTTACCTTTCGACGTAGTTGCCTCCTAATCCATAGGTATCACCACAAAGGGTTTAGTGACGTAAGAAGTCGTTGAATATTTCAGTCGGAAGCAGGCCTTACAGCGAATATACAAATAAATACAAGTTCTAAGCTCTCATCAGTTGATGACGTTATCACGTGACACTTAGACCATTTGGAGCACTAGGAAGTAGAAGACAGGCTTCACTGGCTAAAAACAGAGATTTTAAACTGACATTTCCTGATAAAGTCCTTTTTGAGTGACATAAATAGGTTGGGAATTAAAACAATCTACTTCTGCCTACATTAGTTGGCTTAAGTTGTGATTAGTTACCACTTTTCATTATGAAATACTTACTCACTTATCATTGTGATATACTTCCTCATGTGAAAAGTTCATGAGCTGACTGACGTAATAAAAACATTTATCATGTCAAGTGATTTTCAAACCAACCAAACATACGGTTTATTCTGTATATATAAATACACCCCAAACTCAAGAATAATACTTGAATTGACTATGTGTTGTACTAGAGCTTTTTGGAGAGTTCACCAGGTTAATACTAGTGTTCATTGCATTGTTCATTCCAAACGATGAAACTCTTTCAGGCAATGTGCTGATTATACAGTTTGGGGGAATTCAATGAAATTATGACTGTTTGATATTAAAGTGCTTTTGAGAGTTCACAAGGCTAATACTACTTTTCAATGCATTGTTCATTCCAATAAATGATTGAGCCAATGCGCTGCTTAAGAAGTTTTGGAGAGTTAGGAAGGCTAATGCTACTTTTTATCATATTGTTCACTTCAATCGATAACATTATGGCATTATTACTGTTTGTTGTTAAAGCAGATTTTGAGAGTTCACAAGGCCAATGTTTTTTTTCTGCATTGTTAATTCCAATCAATGACAATATAACTTTGTGTTGTAAAAGTAATTTAAATTTAAAAGCGGAACGTCGTGTTTCATCTGAACACATATCCTATTGACGAGTCGCCTTTTGTGATAACAACATTGATTATCGGAGACCCATTCTTTAACGACTCTTTTATCTTGCGCTTTCAATACTTCAAATTGATTCGACATCGCCACTGTTTTATACTGTTTTCTTTTATAAGTTAATGTTCTCTGACTAGAGCTCTGTAAAATCACAAGTCGTTTTTCCTGGACGGTGAAGAAGTCTCGCATGTCTGAAGATTACACAGACGACTATACGTATACGTTGTTTTGAATCCACATTATGGTTATGGGCTGATTTTCCAATTGAACCAAATTCTTGCAGTTATTGTATTGCCATTGTTTTAACTTAATGGAGGTTGAGTTAACTAGATGAGCAAACCATACGACATACAACGTAAATGTACGACGTAAATGAACAAGTTGTAGGTAAAAGAGAGGCCAGTACCAAAAAGGCGTGACTATAGAATACAACAAGTACGACGTAAAAGTACGTAAGTGAATGACAAGTACGAGGTAATTGTGTAAATGCAATTGCACAAAAGTACACCACAGACGACGTTAATGTACGACGTTAAGAACGACAAGTACGATGTCAAAGTAGAAGTACTACGTCAAAGTACACGTACGACGTCAAAGTACACCAACTACGACGACAAAGTACGACGTCAAAGTAAGACAAGTACTACGTCAAAATACAAGTACGACGTAAGAAGTACGACGTTAAAGACCGACAAAACATGAGTCAGACGCAAAAGTAAGACAAGTACGACGCTAAAGTTACAAAAGTACCACAAATAGGACGTCAAAGAGCGAAGAAACTCTTCATTTAACGCTATTTACAGATAAAACCAACCTAACCGTCAGGCGAGCTTGTTAAACCCCCTTCAAACTATCGCCAGACCTTCACGAACACATTAACAATGTCAGAAGCAAATTGAAAAATCGATTCAACCCACTTATAGTCCATTGTTAAGTCCAGACCTCATCCGAAATGAGAATTATCCTTGATTTTAACATAGAATCTCGTAAATAAGACGACTCTATGGGTTAAAAAGATTTTCTGATTATTGGTAATGAAATAAAATGAAAATGGTTGGATCTCATAAAGCGATTTAATTCCGCCTGGTTATTTCGTGTTTTGGTCCAAAAAACAACCATAAAGATGTACCTAAAGTTACCGGAGTTTCTGACTTCTGTTTTTGTATCTCTGTGGAATTGAGGATTTTTATTTTTGGGCCTCATAGATCTATTTTGAGAAAGCTGTGCATTTAATTACTTTTAAGAATTTGTTTGTTTGATGGTGTCTCGGGACTCTCGAGAAGGAAGAAGGCCTCATCGGCATCGGTCTGCTTTTTAAACAAATTTTGGACTGTGGTGAGAGCTGCAAACAAGATCTGTATGGCATAGAATTTGTGTTAATTGCCCCGTTCAAAAACGAGGGTACTATCTCTCTCGATGCAGACCCCGAATAGCCTAGCGCCCTTCCCCAAGGATGAGTAGGATAAAGTCGAAATTGCTCAATAATCTAAAAAAACGGCTTGTTATGAGCTTTAAATGTCAGGGAGTGATGTCACGCAAAGCGTAGGACACATTTATTGAGATGATAAATAATAAATAACACACAATGGACAGGCAAGAATATATATTAGTGGGCGGTTATAACTGATTAAAGGAAGTCTTCATGAAATGTTTTGTAGATGAAGGAATAAAAAAATAAATAAAATTTAAAATCCTAACGATATGTCGTCATTAAGAAACAACTCGCTCAATAAAATACAATACCATATAAAACCCTACGTAATATTTCAACATAACGACTCGTTGGGCGTTGCAACAGAGCAACTCGTTCAATAGACAAAACAATACAGCACTACGTAACGTTACAGAGTGACTCGTTCGGTAGACAAAACATTAAAAACACTATGTAACGTTATAACAGAGTGACTCGTTCAGTAGACAAAACAATAAAAACACTACGTAACGTTACAACAGAGTGACTCGTTCAGTAGATAAAACAATAAAACACTATGTAACGTTACAAAAGAGCAACTCGTTCAGTAAACAAAACAATAAAACACCATGTAACGTTACAACAGAGTGACTCGTTCAGTAGACAAAACTATAAAAACACCATGTAATGTTATAACGGGGCGACTCGTTCAGTAAATAAAACAAAAAAACACCATGTAACGTTACAACAGAGTGACCCGTTCAGTGTACAAAACAATAAAACACCATGTAACGTTACAAAAGAGCAACTCGTTCAGTAAACAAAACAATAAAACACCATGTAACGTTACAACACTGTGACTCGTTCAGTGGACGAAACAATAAAACGCCATGTAACGTTATAACAGGTCATTAAGAGTAAACTACTACTCGAAGTAGCTGAAGGTTGTATTTGATTGAATTTCTCCTGATGATCGGGTTATTATTTGTTTTTCTCCTGAACATGGAGACGATATGGTTTTATTAGGTTTTCTTTAGTTAATATGGTATCGTTGTCGGCTCAAGGGTAGAGCGAATTGAAAAGAAATGCCAACTCGGCTTGAATAATAGTTCTTTTGTTAAAAGAAAACTGTCTCATCGGCTATTAGCTTTCTTAGTGGCGTTTCTATATATCATTAGGTGAAGGGCCAAATAGGGGCCACAGAATCGTCTAAAGGGCTCCCTATCCAAAATGATCTTAAGTGAGAGAGGATCACAGAGGAAACGCCATTGAGTTTGCTGTTCTCGGTGGAATAAAAATATAACCGGAAGTTGTTGTTACATGAGACAAGGGAAATGGGCATAAAAGGAAGTAAAGAAGAAACGTTTACTAATTTGTAAAAGATTTAGTTTTTTTTTGTTCTAATGCAACTTCCCGAGGGAATTAACTGGTTTGAGTAAACCCGGAAGTAGGTGTCGCTGAGAAGTCACGATATGTGGAAGTTTTTTGTCCCAAACTTAATATTACATTATGGTACTCCCCGGTGAATATATATTACTGGCTTACTAGACCCGGAAGTGAATGTCGACATACAAGATAAACTTGTATTTCTTACCGAAACCTATGATCGCGAAAGCCCTTATGTGATAAAGCATATTATTTTTATAGTAGCTTCTACAGAATTGCAGGAGACACTGGCGTCTATTTAGAAATTGGAATGGTGCAAATTGATGCTGCTAGTGTCCCCGATACACAAGAAATCTCTTTACAATCCCTTTAAGTGGTGCGAAAACGAAGAAAGCCTGTCGTTCAATTAAGATCTCAATAATTCTGTAGAGCACTACTCAATCTAACCTAGCCTCGGGATACAATATCTGCATTATGCTAACCGTGTTAGTGTTTTTTAATGGATGGTCTTGTAATTTCGTTACAATGGGAATTACCATCTTATCAATATGCAGGAGGAGTTCGTAAAACGTCTCTTGATGGACCAAAGATGTAAAAATAACATCAATTTGTAATTTTACTATTCATTGTTTGGGGGATTGTGGTGACTTTGTTAATGTCCTTTGACAATAGTCCAATGTGTTCGTTTTGCTGCTCTGTTTGGTGAGCTCGGTAGTGAAGTAGTTGTGTTAATGAGCTCAGATATTCTGACCGGCAAGGGCTCGAGTCACTTTCAGCAACCAAGACCGCTCAAAAGTCCAAAGATCCACCTTATTAGAAAATTGCTGGTACCGGATCAACGAGCAACTGAGTAATTCGACCTGACTCACCTGACTCATTTAACAACCACCCTTAGATCAGATCAAATCGTTCAATCCCTATATTGCAATACCAACGAAAGGCCACACTCTGGGTATTATCCGTCCATTAATACGCTACAACTAAAATAGCTGAGAATGTAAAATCTTTGGAAGAAAAGGACGACGATCCACCAATCTGTTAACATACATTGAGTTTGTCAAGACCACTGGGAATTATTACTATAGTCTTTAAAACCATAACTACAAAAAGGAGTTTTACGTCCATGAACGTGTAGAGTACAAAACACTATATATAACTAATACGGATTCAGTAATACACGCCAATTATACATGGCATTTTTGATTACCAATTTTAGTATTACCACAATAATCCTATTTTCATATTTTTAAATCCAGTTTTTTTTAGTATACAACTTATTACGAGGGATCTTTGATAACCTTATTACTGATATTCACTTAGTTTTACGCCAATAGAAAACGGTTTTTACATGAAAAACAAACGTAGCGTTTCGTAAATTACATTATAAATTGTTTTAAATGTTCTGCTTAGTGTAACAAAATTATATACTTTTCCTCACAGAGCACATTGTAGCAAAGCTTCTATTCTTATCGTCCCCCTTGTCATTAAAGATTTAAAAGCAATAGATTTATCCTTTCCGTTGGCACAATACGTGCAGTGCAGCATAACGTTAATCCTGCATTCAATATATTTCACAATTCCCAAGAAATTCCGCAAGAAATTCAATTAATATTCGTTTCAATCGAAAGGTATATAGTCTTCTAAATAAATGTGTCTGGTGCTGGCTCTCGAAAACATTGGTCATGGTATTGGAATTTGTCTTATTGTGTTTAATCGTTTAGACGGGCAACACAACTAGTTATCTGACTGTGCTATCTCATGGTTTTCGGTGAAGAGAGAGATTCTCCAAAATGTACAGATCTGTGAAAAAGTAATTCAATAAGAAATCGGAAGAACTCACTTGGTATTTTTCACTGGATAATGTTCACTGGACAGTTTTCACTGGACAGTTTTCACTGGATAGTTTCGCTTGATAGTTTTCACTGGATAGTTTTCTTCTGTAAACCCTTTGATTTTAATTCCCCTTTCATCTGAAGTTAGAAAAAAAGAAATTAAGAACTTTTCTAAAAACGTGAACCAGGCAGATTAAACGACTAAATACCTTGAAGTTTGATGAATGTGGGTTAATCTATGAAGTAATGATGTATAGCGTGATGGGTGATTTGTTTTGTAATTTATTGGTTAAAACTAGGATAAAACAGTCGTCTATATATTGATATTTCCCCTAAACTAAAACAAATACATCAGCAATAATGGATTAATCAAATCCAAATTAGATCAATCTATTCTTTTCTATTGTATCCTAGTTTTTACACTAAAAACGTTAAAATATAAAAAAAATTGTCTGCATTGAAATGTAACATTGGTTTTCGTAGCATGTTTATAAAACATTTTTTTTTTTAAATTTAATGTTCTATCAAAACCGAGTCGTAATTTAAAAAATAGTTTTACAAGACAAATCGTTGTGTGAACGTCGTTGAAAAGCAGAACGTTGAAAACTATAAGATATCGAGATATATACACATTTTTCAGTTGAAAAGCACAAACACAGCAAACACGGTACATAAATCAAATTTTAGAGGGAAGCATCCCTTTAATAATTTACTACATTTACGACATAAATCAAAGTTAGTAAAATTGGAATTTCGACTCTTATAGACATCGTCGACATAACGCATTCTTCAACCAATTATAACACCAAAATAGCTTCTACCGCTATCGCTTAGACAGACTCGAATTTAGAATCATAACAATCATCAGACTGAGGCTCCATTAGCGGGAAAAAATTTACAGACGGGAACCTGCTCACTTGGATAATTCCATCTCATAAAACTCCTGCGTTACCAATTCATACTGTTACAGCCACTAATTATTCGTCTTTCGAATTGTATAAAACATATGTCTTTTCAAAAGTTAACATGTATACAGTGGAATCAATCTTTATCTATCCCCCGTGTGCTACAGGCTATGCACGTTAAAGATCCCTCGACAGTTAGATTGAAAAAGAGCAGGCTAATGCCGCTGTCCTGGCAAAATTTCCCTCATTGCACCCTGTATCGCATTGTCTTCATTAGCCCACGTGGTGCAGAAAAGTAGGACGTAACACTCCATTCATTTCATTTCATTTTTTAGTTTTATCTATTTACGTAAAAATCGCGAGGTGTAAAAAAATTCAATTTTCAAATTATTATGTATATTTGAGTCTCATTTTTGGTCCAAACATAAGACAATTCAAATTCTACCAGCTGAGCTATCACTGTCAAGTCAACAATAAAACTCTCTACAGACTGAGCTATTCCTACGAGAGACAGTTTAAAAACTTTTAAACAACTAACGTTCAGCCAAATCATTTAATCCCCTCCCCTCGAGCAGTGACACAGTTGAGAAATAGACCAATTCACGACCCACATAAAATTGAAAAACCTCTTCAAAAAACCTGATAGATCTCAAAACCTTTAAGATAGTTTTTAGAATGGCTTCACTTTTTCTTAAGAGGAGTGAATTGTTCGTTTCAAGAAGCCCTAGTAACTCATACTCTTCGCAAAATGTCTGAAATTATGAAAGTATTCGAATTTGTATTCATGAAAAAGGCCTTTTTAGTGCAGAAATAAACATTTTCAGACTGATAACATCCAGCTGAAGGGCGTTTCAGCAACCACGAGACGTCTGCCAAAATATATCTTTTCAATTTCGACTTCAAGTTAAGAATTTGATTGATTTCAGCACACCATAAAAGCCATGAGTTCAGCTGTCTGCTTGAATTATTTCGCTCTGCCTTCTGCTATCTGTTGATAGAACAAAAACTACCAGCAAAGAATAACAATTATCTATGTTATGTATTTTGCAAGTTGACGATTTCTTCAACGATACCATCTTTTCCAAAATCAATTGATCTACGTATATGATTTAATACGTATGCTCTTGGAAATCAATTCAAATCTCACCAGAACAGCGATGTTGGCAATTGAGGAAAAACGTTTGAGAGGTAAAATAGCCAACTGAGCGGAAGCAAAGACTCCAATGCGTTTGTGTCATGAGCCTTAACAATCCCTTTAATTCAGATGACGCCAACACGGTTGAAAGTATTTTGCAACACTAGGGTCAATGAAGACGTGTGTAAGCATAATTTATAAGGAATATATATAGAATTTCTGTAAATACCAGTCGACTTAGTTCTAGTAGCCCGAAGCTAGCATCAGAATTCTCGAAAACTCCTGAGTTTCAGTTAGTCTATGTCAACTTGGCCAATATTGACTCAGTCTTGTTAGAAATTTTCTATGCTACAGGTTGTTCACTGTGAGCTGCGTGGACGAACGGAGTTTTACGCCCTGCTGTTCTGCTCCAGAAGCGCGAATACAATGTGCAATTAAGACAAGTGAATCGACTGAGTTATCCAACCTATATGAATCATAAAACTAATACCAAATGTATTTTAATACAATTTCACAAGTGACCATTTAGCCTCCCACTAATAATCTTTCGAAAGAATAAAAATACGTTTCGTTTTTGTATAGACTATAGACTAGAAATCTTATAATTTGGGGTACAAATTGCATCATTCTTTAATAAACCTCTTATAAAACATTTATACAACACTTGCCAGTTGCTTCAATATTCTAGACTTCAGGCCCGGTTATTACCAACTCTAAAAATATCAATTGTACAGTGCATGCCAAGTATATCGTCATACATATATAGTCTACTGTTCAAATTCTGTCATTCTTGTCCATCATTACAAACCAAGGCCTGCACAATGATAACACACACCACACTGCGCATCGGTTTATTGCTCCAAACAAACGACTAAGCCAAACGTTTATCAGAGCTGGAAGACCGAGACTACACATAAATTGATTGACATTATGAGATTATCAAGTTTATAAAATAAAAAAAAACTCTGAACGTCTTTTTTTCTCGTGATAAGTTGACAATAATGGTAGTTCTCGCGATTCCGAAGCCAAGCGGGTCAGATTGCTAATTAACTCATACCGCGACTTTAAACGATAAAATTACATCCACGGAAAAATACTCGTTCACTTTTTTTAATTCAATAGCGAACATTTAAGTGGATAATTTGTTATCAAGTATTTTTTAATGTTTGGGAAACCAATCCACACAATATACTTCCAATTCAATTTTCTATAATTAGACAAATAAATAAGCGAATCGCATAACGAAACCCTAAATCCAAACAATATACTGGCGAAACATGGGTAGCAGCTAATGAAATTTTCACATGAAGAAGTATATCAATCATAACTGAGCAAGTATTTCATAAATAAAAGTGGTGTACAAAAGTACGCAAGAGAGAAGCAAGGTGCTGCTAAAGTCTGAAAAATTTCGGTTGCTACATTGAAATCTTCAACGATAGGCTGAGACGTCAAGTCCGCTAAGGAAAACCAATGAAGTATTATTAAACTCCATTTCAGTACATTTAAATGCCGTCTACGTAGTTTAAATTAAATTATGAAATCTCACACGTCTTCGTTTGTCCGCTTTTAAGAGCAATAATAGATGTAAAGCTCCATTTCATTTCATTTAAACAATGTCAATGGAAGTCAGAGCTATAAATCCGTCGCCAATGAATTGCTGCTGGGGCTCAGATTTTGCACAAATTTGAAGAATTAAAGACCAGAGAACTCATTCTGACAATTTTGAGCTAACAAAACGTATCAAAATCTACAGTCTGGGGCTGGTCTGAATTTTTTGAATGCTTAGACGCACAATGATAGGATGTAAACCTCCGTTATATTCCATTTAAACGTTGTCTACGGTGTTTTAAGCTATAAAATCCCACTCGTCTGACTTTCGTTGAATGCTTATTTGTGGTGGTCTAATGGGGACAATAAAATAGATATAAAACTATAACTAAAGAACAAATGATCTAAAAAAGGTATTAATTCAAATTTTTTTTATTTCCATTTATTTTTCTATTCTTTGATTTTGAAAATATTTGCCTTTGATGAAGTATTGAATTTGTCCATGAAATCAAAGGCCAAGCTTTTTTATCAATTAATCACCTTATTTCATTTTTTTGTTCTTTGGCTCTGACGTATCTTTCCCATATTAAACTTTTTTCAAGGCAGTTTTCTCTTTTAGACTCGTATAATGAGAATAAAATTTCTTGCTTGCTTGATTAATGATGGAATTGAAATGATCAATAAAAGACACTAATTCAAGCACCTTATCTGTTCCGCTGTATTCAGTGTCCTCAGAAGACTTCGCCAGATTGACTGAATTACGTTATTTCATAATCTGCCATATCAATGTCTATACCCTCAATTTAAGGATCTATAGTTATTTCGCAATTCTATTAATCTAACCTTTTAATGCATGTCCAAACAGGGGCATGGTAGAGTGTAAAACTCCATTTCATTTCATTAGTCTGATAAAGAGCAAAAGGGTAGCGCACAACAATTCATTTCATTAGCCCAATAAGATACAGAACAGTAGGATATAAAACTATATTTCATTACATTAGCCCAATAAGATACAGAACAGTAGGATACAAAACTCTGTTTCATTACATTAGCCCAATAAGATACAGAACAGTAGGATATAAAACTACATTTCATTTCATTAGTCCAATAAGGTACAAAACAGTAGGATATAAAACTCTATTTCATTGCATTAGCCCAATAAGGTACAGAACAGTAGGATATAAAACTATATTTCATTTCATTAGTCCAATAAGATACAGAACAGTAGGATATAAAACTCTATTTCATTTCATTTGCCCAATAAGGTACATAACAGTAGGATATAAAACTCTATTTCATTAGTCCAATAAGATACAGAACAGTAAGATATAAAACTCTATTTCATTAGTCCAATAAGGTACAGAACAGTAGAATATAAAACTCTATTTCATTTCATTAGTCCAATAAGATACAGAACAGAAGGATATAAAACTCCATTTTATTACATTAGCCCAATAAGATACAGGACAGTAGGATATAAAAACCCCATTTTATTTCATTAGTCCAATAAGATACAGAACAGAAGGATATAAAACTGCATTTTATTACATTAGCCCAATAAGAGACAGAACAGTAGAATATAAAACTCTATTTCATTTCATTAGTCCAATAAGATACAGAACAGATGGATATAAAACTCCATTTTATTACATTAGCCCAATAAGATACAGCACAGTAGGATATAAAACTATATTTCATTTCATTAGCCCAAGAAGGAGGAGAGCGCTAGTGCACAAAACTCCATTTTATTTCATCTATATTATATTATATAATTCTTAGACGATGACCTATCTTAATGTCATTTTTTATTTATAAGACGGCACTTTGCATGTAAAATCGATTAAGGAACGATTCAATAAAAAACTGAAATTGTGAAGCAGCGGAGATCCATCATTTCAATATAACTGTATAGGTTTTTATGTAATAAAGATGATATGACTTGTAGAAGAAACGGACAAGACCATCGATCAAGGAATGTTTTTATCCGGTTTAATCTGTAGTTGAAGATATTAAATAGAGATTTATATTCTAACACCTGTAGCGTATCGATTTCAAATTTAAAAATTATCTTTTGGTTTTGAAATTGGAATGAAGTAAAAAGAGAGATTTACGTTATACGTTTCTACGCCTGTTTGATCTAATGTCTTTGTTCTTCCGGATTTAATAATGGAATGAACTGGAGTTATAAGACTTACTTTTCTGCACGTGTTTGGATTTTTGAGGACGATAAACACTTTTTAGTGATCAGCGAGGGAAATTTTGTCAGAACATTGTGGCATTGTCTAGTTTATTTGAGGACGAATAGCAACATCATACAGTGTGCAATGACGCTCCTAAATACCTACTTGACGTGGTATTCTAAACCAAGAGTTCAGCAAGAACTGTGCTTGTATTCCAGATTATTCGTTTGTCGACTTGGCTAATTGAAGCGATATCCATACGACGAGTGAAAGGTCACAGGTCATTCTCCGAGATTGACTTGACCAATCTAATTCAATTAAATATGTGTTTGTATTCTGTACGATAGCCTGACCTTTCCGGCTACCGTACACATTGCCTAATGATGATGATAAAGGAACGACTGTGTGCTGACTAATGGCCTCGTTTCAGAGATCAATGACCCACCATCAAGCAACTGTCAAATTCACTTCGTAGTTCAAACCTAGTGGCATCACTTCTATTGTATTCGTATTGGCATCATTTTAGGTGTATACGCTTGATTTGCCTTTATTTCAAATATTGGCTGCCATACCACCGGTCTTAATGCCTTACGTTATATATATGTATGAAATATGTGTTCAGTGTGGCTTGCGGTATTACACCAGCGGTTGTTTATCCGGAACATTGGTCGACAGCAAAAATCTTATTAGTTCTAGTACATTTGTTGGATTTTATTCGATGCTAGCTTACGCCAAGCACTGTATAAAATTGAAAATGCCATCATCGCTTACTCTTTTGCAGTTCCCAACTCTGGGTTGGGGTATCTTTAACCTGACTGATACCCTCTAACGATTCTAACTTTGGATGGGTCATTACCACTCATCAGCACATGGTGTATTTCGTTCCATGCTTCGGACAATTGGCCTATCGGTTATTTTGGCTAATGTTCTTGACCGGAGTGAGTGTCAGTTCAGAACGGGTGTTGATTAATGATCTTCCATTACGGCTCATTCTGTACTAATGATGTTCTGTCATCATAACACATGCCTAAATGACCTTCACGATGGCTCGAAACTTACTGATACTGACGCTTATCTGATCTAGGGTTTTTCTTAAAGCTATCATGCTTTCACGAAAAGTTAAATTAATTATCTGATCGTATTTTCCTCTTTCACGTTTAAAACACTTGAACAGTCCATATAAGGAAAAGAAAGAACATAAAAAAGTGAAACACGGTATAAATTTGCAATGACCTGAATGTGTTGAAGAAAAGATGGTGGTTGTAGCACCAGATGTCACTTTACCACACTAACAGAGCCTCTCGCATCTTTCAAATCCGACAATTTTCTTGGTATTTACATGCTGTCACAAACAAGCCTCTTGGATCACTGCACAATTTAATCTTTTAAGTAAACTATGTTTTTCTTACCTCAGAAATCACAAGGGTAAACAGCGGCACTGAAATTAATCTTCCTACATAATCGCTAAAAAGTACTTGCTAGTGTACACGGTGCAAAAAAAAATTAGACTAGCGTTGATCGTCTTGATGGTCTGCTCCTTATATAGATGGTGAAGGGCGACACAAAGCAGTGTACAGTGGGGCAACGTTGCCAGGACAGTGACGTAAGCCTACACTTTTGAAGAGGGGCAACATGAAGCACACAGTGTGCAAAACGTTTTCCTGAACAGTGACGTACGTCTTGCTTATTTGGCTTTCGAATTAGAGATCTTTGTTCAAGGGATCAAATGGCGTTTCTAAGAAGTTGGCTGGGGTGGGGGGATGTCATCTTTTCTCCACGAAAAGAGAGAAACGTCACTGGTTGGATCTTTTACACAGCCTGTAGATAGTGCCACAGTTGATTGTCCCTTCCGAAAAACTAAACGCTTCTTCCGTGTTAGCAAAGTATATCGCTATCTCGTTTTCTTTGATATTTTACAAATAACAAAAATAATTCCCGTAAGAACATGTAATCTTGTGTATCCATGTGTATATACTAACACAACAAAACGCATTTCAGATCATTTCAAAGGCTTAATCGATGAATAAAACATACGGATCGTTCTGTTATTTTTTTGTTATATCAATAGATCTGCGTGATGTTTACAATTAAGGAAGTATAGAGATTAAATGATGTACGCTCCGTTATATATATATATATATATATATATATATTGCATTATAAATAGACATGCGTGTTGTTAGTCTTTTTTTTTTGCATTATCAATTAATCTTCGTGTTGTTTACTATTAATATGAACGTTCTGTTATTTTTTGTAATATCGACAGAACTGCGTGTTCTTTACAAATAAGGAAACGCATTCATGAATGGTGTAAAAAAAACAGTAGTAGAGATTCTTTGATTCGGGCACGACGTGGCAGTTTCGATTAAAATTGAACGAGGGTCGTTAAAGCTCAGCTTTCTATTGAGTCCAAATTGTCTTTTATGTCACGAGTTCAAAGCATCTGGTATTGGTGCATTATAACGAGCTGTTCTACGACATCTCCCTGGCTTGATTAGACAACTTTGTAGCACATTGTTTGATCTTGGAGATTTTCCCGGATTTTTTCTTAAGATTACCATTTATCTTGTCTTCATTTGCACAAAAACGTTTCCACTTTTATGAACCGATTATAGAGCCACGTGACAACTTGATCACAAGGAAAAAACGGGGGTACACCATCACAATGTAGAGGATTGCCTCAAAAAATCAAGTGGATTCAAACACATAAACATAACCTTTGCTGCGAGTTGTGGGACCCACTTGAGCGCCACGTGCACAACGTTGGTACGGTGTTACGTTGATATAAAGGTTTGTGAACATAGCTAATAATGTTTATTTGGTATTTAGGTTTGTGAACTCTGCATCCCTTTCAGAGAGTCCACATTGCTAATAATGTTTATTTGGTATTTAGGTTTGTGAACTCTGCATCCCTTTCAGAGAGTTCACATTGCTAATAATGTTTATTTGGTATTTAGGTTTGTGAACTCTGCATCCCTTTCAGAGAGTTCATATTGCTAATAATGTTTATTTGGTATTTAGGTTTGTGAACTCTGCATCCCTTTCAGAGAGTCCACATTGCTAATAATGTTTATTTGGTATTTTGGTTTGTGAACTCTGCATCCCTTTCAGGGAGTTCATATTGCTAATAATGTTTATTTGGTATTTAGGTTTGTGAACTCTGCATCCCTTTCAGAGAGTCCACATTGCTAATAATGTTTATTTGGTATTTTGGTTTGTGAACTCTGCATCCCTTTCAGAGAGTTCACATTGCTAATTATCCTTAAAAGAGTATTTTTTTCATTAATATCCACATATCAATGTATCGCTAATCTACTTAATGTTAATATTTTTTAATTCTCTAACATTGATAGACATTGTGATATTGAGATTAATTTCCGTTTTTAGATTCCATATCTTATTTATCTGTTTGTCTTATCTATATACATCAAGTTCTCCTAAATCTAAAATTATCTTAGTCTGGTTTACACGAGGATTGTTATCTCCGGCTCATTAACTTATTGGTTTTAAATAATGATCAGTTTGGATAAACTGTTAAATATAGATGCTTCAGTGCATTACAGTGGTCACGATAATTATCATTAATTCAAATACAACTCATCAAGAGTTGCTGCCCTTTTCTTTGCAAATAAACAGCTTATAATCTAGCTCCTTCAGTGTCTTACACTGATAAGAATTACCATTAATTCAAATGTAATTCATCAAGAGTTGTTGCCCCTGTCTTTGCAAATGAACAGCTTCTTATCTAAATTGAACAGTACATTTCAGTTGTCATAATAAATATCATTATTTAAAATCCTACTCGAGAGTTGTTGCCCCTGTCTTTGCAAATGAACAGCTTCTAATCTAAATTCTACAGTACATTTCAGTGGTCAAAATAGTTATTTAAAATTTTAAAGTTGTTGCCCTTGTTCTTGTTCTCTATTATTTACTAGCTCTTGTATTTTACTTTGGATTTGACTTTAAGCAATAAAGAGAAAAAGTCGTAGATAATCGTCATCGAAACAATATCTAGTGTTATTTAATATATACTATCCAAAAACAAATACTGAAGTAAACGTACTCGTCGTTTAGAAGCGAGCTACAACAATAGTAGACACACGTACTCTCCGATCAGGAGTGAGCACGACATTCGTCAATATCAATTAATTCCATATTCCCAAAACAATAATATTAGACACACACTTAAACGTACTCGCCGATCAGGAGTGAGCAAGACATATATCAATAGTAATTAGATATATATTCCCAGTATAATAATATACTATTCCTATTAACTAATAACGATTAGTTTATCTATTTATTAATCAAATAGGAAACCTCTATAGATAATCTAATTACTGTCATTTTATTGAGGAATAATATCATATATAAAAACTAATCCTTTTAACAGCCACTAGCGTATTCAGTCAAATATGAAATTAAGCTTGTCGTTTTATGTTCAATAAAACGCAGAGATCTGTGTATAAATGCCTCAACATCGTAGAATTACTCCATATTATGTATTAGATTACAAATCATAAAGATAAGTTGAATTTAAAGAAAGCGTTAATGTAATTAAGTGTAATAAAAATCTAATTATGTGTAATAAAATGTAATTAAGTGAAATTCAAAACGACAACAGAGATATATTTTAGAATATTGCAGTTGTCGTCACCGGTTCTCATTCAAGTTGACAATGAAATCAAAAGAATAATATACCTATATACTGACGTTAATGGAATGAAATCACCAGGGAAATGCACTAATAATGTAATAAATTTTAATAAAATTAAATCTAAAAAGGACAATATACATGAATGATACGATATATATATTGTAATTAAAAGCATTCGTTGTATACACTGACGTTAATGAAATGAAATCGAAAGAAGAATGTAATAATAATGTAATAATAATGTAATAAATTTTAATCAAATTAAATTCTAAAAGGACAATATACATGAAAGACACGAAGATATATTCTAGAACGGTGTAATTAGAAGCATTCGTTGTATTCACTGACGTTAATGAAATGAAATCGAAAGAAGAATGTAATAATAATGTAATAATAATGTAATAAATTTTAATCAAATTAAATTCTAAAAGGACAATATACATGAAAGACACGAAGATATATTCTAGAACGGTGTAATTAGAAGCATTCGTTGTATACACTGACGTTAATGAAATGAAATCGAAAGAAGAATGTAATAAAATCTAATAAAATGTAACAACATAAGATACTGTAGATATATTATAGGACGGTGTAATAAAGAAATTGACGCTAATACAAGTTCTCAGAGATATCCCCAGAAAAATGTTTTAATAACATAATAAATATTTTATTATTGTAAGATACGATAGATATATTTTAGTATGGTGTAATTAAATGTATTATATGTAGAGCCTGTCGCTAATGCAAGATATCAATGAAATCGGAGGCAAAATGTAAAATAATTACTCCACCAATGGAGCATTAGTTCCACGTGTATGGTCGTCAATTTCTCTTGCCACTAGGGGATAATTAGATAGACGTTTTCATTAGCCAAATCTTCGCCGATATTATACGACCACAGCTTCTAATATTAGTAAACGTAATAAACAATCTTCCCTTGATACAAATTCGGACCAAATCATCGAAACATTGCCAGGATATAAATGGGTTGGAGGTAAATGAGAGAGTGTGAACGATCCGTCACGAGAGAAGACTTGACAGTGTTGCTAATGTTATCTGCTTGTTTCAGAATAAAAATGGCACCTGTTTCAAAATGGGTTTTAGCATTTTCTAACGGGAGGTCATTAGTTTAATTAATTCCATAATAAAATACAAAAAGTAGGATGTAAAACTCCATTTTATTTTTTTTCAGTATGAATATGTCACATGTCACAAAAGGTGTTTTAAAACTGTTTCCAACTTAGTTTCATTTCATAAAGTGGCTTATACTTTAAATTAATTAGTTAGGAAACGTGCTGATTTTACTCTTTTGGAATTTGTCCTTAAAGATGGGTTCCCTTATTTTCTTTTATCAAAATGAAAATTCTAATACTTATACTAATAGAAAGTACGTGTACTAATGACCAGTTTGTCTCACATGTTCATAAGTAATTCACAATTGACTAAATTAGAAGAGAGATACCAGCAAAATTCCAATGAGTGACCAATTAAGAAATGTCAAAAAGTCTTTTTTTGTTTATCCACACTGTACATACGTGGACATTTATGATTGGTTAAAACTCTGTGCAATAAGAACATAATGAAAGAATTAAGAATACAAGATAATTCATTACAAACACCAATTAATCAAAAAGTTCGCTTAATTGACACTTTAAAATAAGGAAATCCATCTTTAAGCTAATTCAAAAAACTGAATGTGAGCAGTTATGGATTTCGCTAGTTTTGTAGGGTAGGGTATTTGTCAACACGTCATCAGTTTGGAGAAAGCATACAGCTTAGTCTGGATATTTTCCCCATAGGTCATATAATACTACTCTGTATAGTATAGTATAAAATTCAATATATTTGTCGCATTTCTACATGCAATGCTCGTACCAAATAACCTTCTTCCTGACAGATCGAGATTAACAGTATTATATTCCATCTTCATTGCTAATAATTTCTATATTTCCTGCTATTGACCTTGATGGGAATCTAAGAAAACAGGAAATTAGCTCTGTTACTGTGTTTTCCTTTACTTCTCTATTGATTTAGAGTTGAAACAGGATCTCATCTTCATTCAGTCAAACATGCGACTGAGATACAAATCCAAGAACAAACACGCTAATCTCCACCGTTCTCACTTTTTCAATTACAGTAACTGTTATAGTATTCATTACCTTTTTCGTTGCCTTAGGGATTTGAATTCCCAAATATCACATTTCATTTCATGTCGTCTATATAGCCTTAAGGGGATAATAGATCCCAAAATAACAGCAACTAGAGTAAACTTGACAAAATGCATAGCGTATTTAGGGACATTTTGCCAGAACAGCGACATTAATCTCCCATGTTCTTCGTTTTAAGGACACCTGAACGACTTAAAATCATGTCCACTACATACAGAACTATCCAAATATGAAGCTAAACATAATCACAAAGTGAAACCAAAAGTTCCGAATGAGTGAACATGCCCTACGTAGTTAACAATACACAGTATTCATGAAACATTGGTTCAATTTGGCAAATCATTTAGCATTCCACTGGTAAACGTAAAAAAGAAAGAATGTGTGTTTCGTTTTTGTATAGACTCCAGTGATAGAAAACTTTGAATTATGGAAACAAATTGCATTATCTCTGATAAGGCCTCTTATAATACACTTATACAATAGTAGCTGAATGATACACTGTATTAGATTTCAGGTCCGGTTACTATCAATCTTAGAACATTGCTAAGTATACCATACTATACCATATATCAACATAATTATTATAAAAACACAGATTTATGGAACAAATGCTTAAGTTTAATGCAACCCTCCCCCCTTTTCTCCCGTCGAATGTAATGATCAAAAGTTGCATATAACACTTAATCTAAGAAGTTTTGTTCCAAGAAGATGTGTCAACTATATATCGAACTCACAATTATCAAATGTCATTTAAATAATGTATACTAACATAGGGAGCTAGTGCAGAATCCAGCTGCTCTGTAACTTAAAATTCTATCACTCAGGTCAAGTATTATCAAAAAACTATTGAAATAAAATATGGAGGACGCATCTCTTTTTACAGGGCCTACAGTTCAATTTTTATTATAAGTTATGTAATTTTTTTTTTACCGAAATTCAGCAAAGTAAGGCCTGAAAGAACGCATCATTGATGTGTACTACAGTCCAATTCACGTTATATGTAATTTTTCTTACCAAACACCATTAAATTAAGGCCCGAAGGAACGCTTTTTATGTGCATTATAGTCCAATTTTCATTATATATTGCGTCATTTATCATTTAGGACAATGATATTATCCTGTTTTACGCTTACAAACACACAAAGCTGTACTTAATTCAATGCTGTATACTTGCTTTAAATTGTTTTCCTTTTTATTTCTTTTTGACGATTCCGCTGATACACCGTAAGACTGTAAATGACTCAATCGAGGAGCTGATTGTTTTATCCGAAACGATTCAATTATTTTTTTACACTGAGAAAATAGCATCCATAAAACCTGTTATTGTTCATGATCTAACTTAATGTTCGTTTGTGAATTACATAAGAACACAATCATGTTATATCACATCAAAGCTGTAATTCTTTCACAAATGGATTATTTTTTTTTCTGATGAATTCTATTACAAATAAAATGAAACTAATGGTGTTTTTCTCCTGATAGTGCTAGTGAAGACAACCACAATGTGTCCTAAATTCTGCCGGGTCTGCGGCATTAGCCTACTCTTTAATATTTTTCCAATTGTCGAGGGAACTTTTTAACGTGCAAAGCCTATAGTGCGCGAGTCTTGGTTTATTGTCCCATCTGAATGTATAGACACCTTTTCTGGTGGTTTCTTAAACAGCCTTGATAACTTACGTGACTTAAAGAGATATCATGGTGTAGTGACAATTTAAGCTCAATTTCTACTTTCCACATTCTCGGAGCATGTATGTTAGCCTTTTAATCGAAAAAACAAACAAAAAACAGAAACCTAAGTTTGTTAACATCTTTGCTTGGTTTTACGTAGATGATGGTCATTGAAACGATTCTTCCTTTCTTTACATCAATGTTAACGTCACAAGCCTTAAATAAGGTGAGAAGGAAATGACGTCTGTAAATTTGCCATTTAGATCAGAATCCTTTGACCTTCTTGTCTTTAAGCCTTCGGAGCATAAAAACCACAGAGTCCAAAGAATAGGCAAGAACCGAAAACAAATTAAAGTCTGCCACATCACAATGACATATTGGCTTAATAAATACTGCCTGGTTGACTTTACTAATCGAATTTACTGTTTCATTAGGCATGATGAGCTGTGATGGACTGGTCACTCGCTGGTCAGCTAGTGGTCAGGCGGTGTTGACCCATGTTACAATATTATTATCTCTTACGCACAAACAAGGTCATTAATTGTATTCGGCTGAACGACGTTTGTCAATTACGTTTTATGTCTTCAAGGTCATCGTCAGCTCGTGTGTTCGCTAATCTGAGTCTTGAACTAGTAAAATATAATGTTGGTTTTTTATTTCAATCGAGATATAAACCAGGTTTGTTGAAATGAAATTATCTAACTAGATACAAAAGCGCCATATGCTGATATTCGCACATCGTGCATGAACTTCCCAAAGAAGTTCTAAAGCCATCTTGGTTTCTGCAGTGTAGTCTAAAGCAAGCCTGTGCAACCTAAGGCCCGCGGGCCAACTGCGGCTCGGCTCGGCGTTATGTAAAATTTGAGGGAAACGAGGCCCACGAGCAAATGCTTCGTTTGCTCTGGTCACTGTCAGTGTGGCCCGCAGATTGTCGCTGTCCATTCTGATATCGAAACCCGTTATATTTGCGCTGTTATATCAAAGTGTGACGTCAAAGTGAATCTAACCAATCAAATCGTTAACCAGGTCGAGTGAAACAGTGATTTTATGTCAAATATGTCTGTTATTTGGAATGCACAAATATGTTATTGAATAAATGGCTTGAAAAAAAAATGCATTTCTCTCATTGTTAATTCCATGATTTATTGATGGTTGGTTACGTGGCCCACGGCCTACTCGCATCCCCCAAATGTGGCCCGCCGTTGTAGAAAGGTTGCACAGGCCTGTCTAAAGTAACCTCGAAATCAATAATGGCGAAATGGTAAAGCCCCTACTTTTGACCAAAGTATAGACAAATGACCTAACGCGACAATCTTATTTTCCGCTCTGTAAATAAATTGTTGTCTAGAAAAAGACTTAATAACCTTTTAAATCACTAACTGGCCCAATACCCACAGACCAGTTTTGGGGCGAATACGAAATATTGACGTAATCCTCAATAATAAACAAGATCCTTATTAATTCTACTCATCATTATCAACATCTTTTTCTCTACTTCAGGCTCCATCGCCAATATTGGAGGATCGTCTTATAAATGTCGAGATGGGTCTCTACCAGAGAACGACGTGAAAATAATTGCTGGAGTGCTCGGGGCCCCGTCTAGTGTCACTTCTATTCAAGTGGCTAATCTATTAAAGCTGTTTGCAATCCCCCAGGTAAGACAAATTTTCCTATTACCCTTCATTTATCTCCCAATTAACGTAATACTTTTATATAACTATTAAAGCAATCTGTTCCAGGAAATTAGGTATTAAAGTAACAGTAAAGTAACTTAAGGGATTTCGATATGAAGTTAGTACGTCACTGTACAGCCACTATGTAGGACAGATGCACTACTTACAGGGTTTGATTCGAGACTTGAAAATATGTAAATAGTCTTCAGAAGTACTACAAATGTACGAAAATGGTATACATGTAATTCCTTCGAAAATATCTTAAACTATGAATTTTACTCACTTTTTGTATATTTCTCTTTTCTATATATCACAGAGTATCTAAAAATGACGAGTCGTCATTTTAACATTAAAACGTGGATAATTCTGGACAATCGTGGATTTGAAGGCTCAAATTTCGAAGATTAGCTGTGAACACTATTACTGATTGACTTAGCTAAAAAAGATTTCCGTTTCCGAGACTAAGATATGATTGGTCAACAAGAATGCCGCATCTGTCCCTTTAAGCAATGCTTCCATGGAAATTAAGTATTACAGTTGATACATGAAACTTTTGTTAGTCAGTATGTTCAAAATGCCAACTTACAGCATGGCTCGTGATTAAACAACCACATTCAGTAAGAAACAAATTTGCAGCATTCCATTGACTACTTTTTGAATACCAGTTAATAAATCAATATGAAAATGTTCTAAAAAGCATAGTGTGTAGGCATAGCATATATATCATATCATACCGTGAAGTAATCCTTACAAACTTATATCTACCTATGGGAAAGTATGGCTATACGTGTTAAGTAACGTGTCAAAAAATATCGCACGAAGTAATGACTTTAAAACCGTGTATTTATACCTCCATTAAAGCTGAAAGATATCATTGTCTTGTGTTATTAAAAATGATTCAGAAATTGACGTTCAGACAAAGTAATTATCTCGATATACAACAAGCTTGTCTTTTACAGGAAAACAGTGTTTATAGGAAAATTACACGTCTGACACGGCTAGGTTATTACCACAAATAGATTATCATAGATTCAACATAAGCTGTATCGAGATTCCAAATAAGATATAATAGTTTCAAATAGCAGTTTCAAATAATCATAGTTTCAAATAGATTATCATAGTTTCAAAAAGGTTATCATAGTTTCAAATATATTATCATAGTTTCAAATATATTATCATAGTTTCAAATAGATTATCATAGTTTCAAATATGTCATCATGGTTTCAAATAGGCTATCATAGTTTCAAATATGTCATCATGGTTTCAAATAGGCTATCATAGTTTCAAATAGATCATCATGGTTTCAAATAGGCTATCATAGTTTCAAATAGATCATCATGGTTTCAAATAGGCTATCATAGTTTCAAATATGTCATCATGGTTTCAAATAGGCTATCATAGTTTCAAATAGATCATCATGGTTTCAAATAGGCTATCATAGTTTCAAATAGATCATCATGGTTTCAAATAGGCTATCATAGTTTCAAATATGTCATCATGGTTTCAAATAGGCTATCATAGTTTCAAATATGTCATCATGGTTTCAAATAGCCTATCATAGTTTCAAATATGTCATCGTGGTTTCAAATAGGCTATCATAGTGTCTAGATTACCATGGTTTCAAATAGATTATCATAGTTTCAAATAGGATATGTTGTGATAAAAGTGCTAAATGATGTCAAGTTATTAGACGGAATTCGTTATATCTTTACATTGAGAAGTTCCATTTACTTACCCTATTGTATCTACCATGAAGGAGGGTGTCACTTTACGTTTTTGTGTCGACTTTTATTTTTTGAATAATCCATTTTGTGGAGATTGTGACTTTTGTGCATTCAACAAGTAACAAGGTTGTAGATACGGTATTATGCAAACAATTGTTGATACTAAACTAGACTTTTAAAACGGTTACCATCAACTTTGTGTATTACACTAATAATCATACACGTATGCTGACTCTTCTGGACACTTGATACCACTTTTCATTAATAAACTTTTTACTCTCTTATGATTGATATACTTTCTCAGGTGAAAAGTTCATTAGCTGTTACCAATGTTTTGCCAATTCGTTTGCCAATTGGTTTCATTCATTTCATGCGGATTGGATTTGGTTTATTTATTAATAATATTATTTCTATACCCTGCGAATGTGAATTACAACTCTGATCTCCATTCATATCAGGAGAGTTCATAAAAGTACTGATACATCTGGTTTCTGACTAAGGTTGACGAATAAGATTGGTCTCTGTTGCCCCTACCATTATATCGTATCTGTCAGAGCCGTATGTCCAAGTTCTATACGGATAATTATGTAGCTAGCTCCCGAACAGATACTTCATCAAGTAAATTATATATTAGCCGTTTTGTCGTCTAGCCGTACCGTATTATCTGTCATACAAATAGAGAATATTTCATTTCCTTTCACTATGAAACACTCGACAATACCTCCAAAACACGCTTCAATACTCAATTTTCTAGTTGACAACTGGTGAAAATTTAATATGGTGTGACATAAAACCAATTTCGACGGACGTGGAACGACATGAAATGAGATTAGTCTGGACGGCTCTAATACCTCAATTTTCGGTGTCCAAGACAGCTTACCAAATTTCTGTTGATTAAGTTAATATGTTCTTACTATCTGGGCCTTAAAGATGGTAAACATCCCACTTTTGTAATTTGAGAGAACTATTTTACTCTGTATCGGAAAATAAAATGAAATTCGGGGAAGGAGATCTTTGGCTCTCCCAAAGGTACAGGTCTACAGGTCTTCCCATCCCAAAAATTGACCCCCTCCCCCCTGAAAACAAATTTGACAACCGACTTATTTCATTACTGCAACTAAACACCATACAACAATTCCCCATCGGATATATTACTTGCCCCTTCTAATATATTACTTATCCCTCCCCTAATATATTACTTGCCCCTCCAGATATACTACTTGCCCCTTCAAATATATTACTTGCCCCTTCAAATATATTACTTGCCCCTTCAAATATATTACTTGCCCCTCCAAATATATTACTTGTCCCTCCAGATATACTACTTGCCCCTTCAAATATATTACTTGCCCCTTCAAATATATTACTTGCCCCTCCAAATATATTACTTGTCCCTCCAGATATACTACTTGCCCCTTCAAATATATTACTTGTCCCTCCAGATATACTACTTGCCCCTCCAGATATACTACTTGCCCCTCCCGATATATTACTTGCCCCTTCAAATATATTACTTGTCCCTCCAGATATACTACTTGCCCCTCCAGATATACTACTTGCCCCTCCAGATATACTACTTGCCCCTTCAAATATACTACTTGCCCCTCCAGATATACTACTTGCCCCTCCCGATATATTACTTGCCCCTTCAAATATATTACTTGTCCCTCCAGATATACTACTTGCCCCTCCAAATATATTACTTGTCCCTCCAGATATACTACTTGCCCCTCCAAATATATTACTTGTCCCTCCAGATATACTACTTGCCCCTTCAAATATATTACTTGTCCCTCCAGATATACTACTTGCCCCTCCAGATATACTACTTGCCCCTCCCGATATATTACTTGCCCCTTCAAATATATTACTTGTCCCTCCAGATATACTACTTGCCCCTCCAGATATACTACTTGCCCCTCCAGATATACTACTTGCCCCTCCAAATATATTACTTGTCCCACCAGATATACTACTTGTCCCTCCAGATATACTACTTGCCCCTCCAAAATATATTACTTGTCGCTCCAGATATATTACTTGCACCTCCAGATATACTACTTGCCCCTCCAGATATACTACTTGCCCCTCGGAATAATCAAGTCCAGCTACGGGCCTGTATGCCTTCCTCAAACAATTTGTATGTATTACGGGTCACCTCTTCTAAACAGTAAGTAAGGTGCGCTGTGATCAGAGGAATATCTTATTACCTGTGTAAATTATAAATAAATAATTAACGGACGTTTCCTAGACGGCCAACGGAGAGGTAATTTTCACAATTTTCTTTCGCACGATGTCTTTTGATGTTTTGAAAGAGCTCATTCAACTCAATTCATTATGTTTTGATAGAGTTCATTTTGTAATGATACATAATGATTTTGTATGTGTGATTTTCCGAGCCATTAAACCTTCATTCTCTTCCCGAATATTTGATTACGACCTATTAGTACTGGTACAAGAGACTGACCCAGCACTAGAACAGAAGGTAACGTCTTAATTTGGGGAAGAATGAGGCTTATCATTTGATAGTGGAATGGAAAAGGGTGTAAGGTTCAGTGGCGTTTCTATGGGGGAGCCTCAGGTTGTAAGGCGGGAAATAGCCTTAGGTTGTCAGGCTGGAAATGACCTTAGGTTGTTAGGCGGGAAATGACCTTAAGATGTCAGACGGGAAATGACCTCAGGTTGTAAGGCGGGAAATGGCCTCAGGTTGTAAGGCGGGAAATGTCCTTAGGTTGTCAGGCGGGAAATGGCCCCAGGTTGTCAGGCGGGAAATGGCCTTAGGCTGTCAGGCGGGAAATAACCTTACTTTGTAAGGCGGGAAATGGACTAAGGTTGTCAGGCGAAAAATGGCTTAAATTTGACAGGAATTATCATGGGTAACAGAGGGGGTAAATGACACATGCTTGTCAGTTGGAGAAATACAGGACAGGGCAGAGGCTTTCAAAGACGCAAGGAACACAAACATGGTTAAGAATGGGTACAAAGTCTTCACTGGGTACCCTGTGGTATCAACTTTATTGAATAAAATAGTGAGAGTCGTGGCATCAGATGAATTCATATAGCCAGGCAAGAATAGGTTTAACTAAATTTAGATTGACATGTACTCGAACTGATACAAAGTAACCTTTGAAATGCGAAACATCAGTCGTTAAAACCTTGATGGTGAAATTGCTATTTTAAATGGAAAATGGCCTGCAGTATGGATATAGTTTCAAAGGAAATCTAATATTGCTCATAGAATGATAATCTGTTAATTGTTTTTTTAAGTCCTGATTTGCCTTAAGCATAATTTAGGTCAAAATGACACATTTTGAAAAAAATATTAATCGCAGTTAAACTATGCAATGAACAGCAATCACTGATCTGCGTGGGTCTTTAACGATGCAGTGTCATTGTAACGGAGCGTGCTAAACTATACACAATCAAACTGTGACTATATTCTTGATTGACACCTCTCTCTCCTTCATTTTTTATTCATTGGAAAACGATAGAATAGCAGGATTCCGTTCTATTTTAAGTGCCAAGTCGTGTTTAAAGTCAGTTTTATTAGACACACTGATTCAAGACCATTGTTATGTAGAATTGCTGATTTTTCCAAATAATCGTCGCTATACAGAAATGTTTTGTTTAGGCTGGAGATGACAATAACATATTTACGCGATATGTACACGCTGAATGAGCAAATGAGTTTTACTTCCTACTTTTCTACTGCAATATAATTTTAAATTTGGCTAAATATTTCGTTCATTACAAAAATTTCTCACGTAAATTTAGACGCTACTTTCATTTTACTTTGTTCACGTTGGAACGGCACTTGATTCTGTCTTGGATTGTATTGAAACAAGTAACTACAGGGTCGCGTCGTCTTATTTTAATCTTTTAAATATTAGACATTCTTGCTAGCCGAGTTCGTCATTGTGTGATTATATTAGCTCAATAAGACTCTATATTTGTTATTCGTGGGGAAATTACCGAGTCAGTGCGAGGGCACCAGTTTCTATAACCTTCAAATATACACGATCCTTTCATTATAGCTTAGCCACGGTGGTGGGTAATTCGTATAAACTTATAATTCTGCTGGTGGACAATCTGCCCCAAGGCCGAACATCCAAGTCTTAAAGTACAGACCAATAGGCTAGCCGTAGGAACTTCCCAGTAAATCGGAGTACATGTACCATGCATTTGTTACCCCTTTTAGAGAATCCACATGCATAATAATGTTACTTTTTCCTACAAATGTTTTTAAGATATGGTAGACAAACTTGAAACTTATTGCAATATCAAAAATGAACTCGACACTCCTTTATTGCTGAGCTTGCTCGAGATTCAATTTAATTTAACTTTAGCAATTAAGGCAGCCAATAACATGTCTCCATTCTTACGAAATCCACAATTCCGTTCTGCACAAATTAAAAACCAGCAGTTTAGCACGTTGTTGCTAATTCTGTGAAGTCCTACATCCATTTATATCAACTAGTGCTACTGTTTAATAAGATAACGAATATAACGAACCAAAGCTCCACGTAGAGAATCTACATTATGAAACTGCAGAACAATCGTTAACGAATCACCCCATGCTTACACCGGATTGAATGCAAATGAATTCATTAGTCGTCCACGATTATGAGTTTTATGTCCTACTGTTCTGCACCTTATTGAGCTAATGAAGATTGACAACACCATGCAGTGTGCAATGAGATAAGCTGTGACCAGTGCAAGACACCTACACGTTTACTCCTTTCGGGATAATTTTTTGTCTATTTTCAACAAAACAAAACAAGATCAGTTTCAAACAATATATTGGAAACACTCTGGTTCAACTGGGTCAATATGGTTGTGTCCTTTCGTCATATGTTATTCTGTTGGGTCACCAAGTAATTCATTATGGTTGTTGTCGTTTTATAAACGAGATAAATAAGCTTGTGAGAATAGCTCTCGTTCTGTTGGGTCACCAAGTAATTCATTATGGTTGTTGTCGTTTTATAAAACAGATACATAAGCTTGTGAGAATAGCTCCCGTTCTGTTGGGTCACCAAGTAATTCAATATGGTTGTTGTCGTTTTATAAAACAGATACATAAGCCTGTGAGAATAGCTCCCGTTCTGTTGGGTCACCAAGTAATTCAATATGGTTGTTGTCGTTTTAAAAAACAGATAAATAAGCTTGTGAGAATAGCTCCCGTTCTGTTGGGTCACCAAGTAATTCAATATGGTTGTTGTCGTTTTATAAAACAGATACATAAGCCTGTGAGAATAGCTCCCGTTCTGTTGGGTCACCAAGTAATTCAATATGGTTGTTGTCGTTTTAAAAAACAGATAAATAAGCTTGTGAGAATAGCTCCCGTTCTGTTGGGTCACAAAGTAATTCAATATGGTTGTTGTCGTTTTATAAAACAGATACATAAGCCTGTGAGAATAGCTCCCGTTCTGTTGGGTCACAAAGTAATTCAATATGGTTGTTGTCGTTTTATAAAACAGATACATAAGCCTGTGAGAATAGCTCCCGTTCTGTTGGGTCATCAAGTAATTCAATATGGTTGTTGTCGTTTTATAAAAGAGATACATAAGCTTGTGAGAATAGCTCCCGTTCTGTTGGGTAACCAAGTAATTCAATATGGTTGTTGTCGTTTTATAAAACAGATAAATAAGCTCGTGAGAATAGCTCCCGTTCTGTTGGGTAACCAAGTAATTCAATATGGTTGTTGTCGTTTTATAAAAGAGATAAATAAGCTCGTGTGACTAGAATAACACATGAATTAGAAACAAATATCTTGCCAGAAATTGTCAACTAGGCTATTATTTTCCGCTGCGGGTCGATTGAAAATTGATCCTGTAACAAGCTCTAGCAGTAGAAAATATCGTGTAAAAGACATTCTCAAATTGAGATATATGTCCATTAGAAGACATGTGAAGATCAATATCGGTCTCAATCTTAAAACAAGGATGTAATCCCAATTTGAAGAAAGTCACTGCAACATCTTGTGTGTCTTTATTGGCTTCCTGAAAGGTAGTTCGAGTTTGTGATATCAATACCATTGATCTAAAAAGCTGAAAATACCAATTTAAGAAAGTCACTGCAACGATTGTTTCTCATTACTGGCTACATAAAAGATGTAAGGTGCCGATACTCTGGTGGGCTCAACCAACGAGCTTTTGAGCTGTAATTAGAACAGCACTGAGCCAATCAACTAAACCAAAAAGCTTCTCAGCTGTTCTTAACCAATAAGCTCTCCAGCTGTTCTTAACCAATAAGCTCTTCAGCTGTTCTTAACCAATAAGCTTCTCGGCTGTTCTAAACCAATAAGCTGTTCTTAACCAAAAAGCTTTTCAGTTGTTCTTAACCAATAAGCTTTTCAGTTGTTCTTAACCAATAAGCTCTCCAGCTGTTCTTATCCAATAAGCTCTTCAGCTGTTCTTAACCAATAAGCTTCAAGGCTGTTCTAAACCAATAAGCTCTCCAGCTGTTCTTAACCAATAAGCTCTTAAGCTGTTCTTAACCAATAAGCTCTCCAGCTGTTCTTAACCAATAAGCTCTACAGCTGTTCTTAATAAATAAGCTCTTCAGTTATTCTTAATCAATAAACTTCTCAGCAGTTCTTAACCAATAAGCTCTCCAGCTGTTCTTAACCAATAAGCTCTTCAGCTGTTTTTAACCAATAAGCTTTTCAGCTATTCTTAACCAGAAAGCTCTTCAGCTGTTCTTAACCAATAAGCTCTCCAGCTGTTCTTAACCAATAAGCTCTCCAGCTGTTATTAACCAATGAGCTCTCCAGCCGTTCTTAACCAAAAAGCTTTTCAGCTGTTCTTAACTAATAAGCTCTTTAACTGTTCTTAACCAATAAGCTCTCCAGCTGTTCTTAATCAATAAGCTTCTCTGCTGTTCTTAATCAATAAGCTCTTCGGCTGTTCTTAATCAATAAGCTCTTCCTCAGCTCTGAATTAATCCAACCAGCGTATTGTTGCTCAAGCCAAGAAGCCAATGAGCTTTTCAACTGAACTAAACACATGAGATTTTAACATGTGCGCTTTTCGTCTGTTCTAACCAATGAGTTTTTAAGCTATGCAAAATCAATGAACTACTGCTCAATTACTACTCAAAAGGCGAACCAATAATCTTTTTAGCTTCATCTGCTCTGCTGCACTACACCAATGAACTACTGATTGAATGCTATAGAATACCAAGAAATGAACTTAAGAGGGCCAATACGTAGTTCAATAATAATACCAATTGAACTGAACTCAGCCAATCGCATTTGTGATAAATCTGGCCCAATTTTTATGAACTTGTGAATTAAGTCGAGGGGGTAAAAAAAATAGTTGATATTTCAATCTCAAATAACAGGAAATACAAATTGACAAATTGATTGATATTGGTCGAATTAAATAATGTAGGATTTCGCAGAATGAGAAACTCGCCTCCAGGCCTCCGTTACACAAGATGATAAATGGTTTGAAACCTCATTATCTTCGATTGCTCAAGGATTAACGAAGATTATTTAAGTTTTTAAAGATACTTTTTATCCGTTGTAAAAGTGAATTTTTGTCAATCACTACCAACCCCACGCAGCGATTATCTGCGGATTCCTACTGTTAAATCCGGAATTAATTCTCCACTTCCAGCAACCTAAGTTGAAGGTTAGCTGGTGTAGAAAAAGAAATGAGTTTGATTCTGTGTAGATGGTCAACGTCAAATGGGCGAAATTTTATTGCATAATTAAGGTGTTATCTTTTTGATATAGCGGTCAAGATTTCTAACGCTACAAAAGAGCAGCTCGTTCAGTACACAAAACAATAAACACACTACATAAATTTACAGCAGAGAGACTCGTTCAGTAGACAAAACAATAAAAACACTACGTAACGTTATAACAGAGTGACTCGTTCAGTAGACAAAACAATACGACACGTTAAAACAGAGCGACATGTATTCTATACGTTGGTCGTTCGAACGATATAGAGCCGCAAAAAGTAATTTAATAAACTCTCTACCCTAGGCGATATGGTAGGCGGTAATTGGAAATATAAATAATGAAACTGACGTTTGCTTGCCATCTAAATCAGATCTAAAAAGTGACTCTAAAGAGATTTCTTATTCCATTTACGACCATTTACTGATCCACATTTCGATCTAAAAATTCTGTCAGTGAATTAATATTTCTTAATAATATTTTTTCCATAGGTTGGCATTTTCATCAACCCGAAGACAATCTATAACTTTCAGTGCTATTTTGAAGATGATATTTCAATTTAAACAAAAATGAATGGTCTAGTTTTCTCCAAGACCATTGTGGTCGAACAGTAGTTTATGCAAACTTATTCAAGTTTATGCAAAGCCATGTAAAGTCAGCCCGTAGTCAGACTTGATTGTTAGGAGGGGCAAGTAATATATAAGGAGGGACAAGTAATATATACGGAGGGGGAAGGGTGTATGGTGAATTGGTCGCTTGTCAGAATTTTTTCAGGTTGTTGGGGGAAATAGCTACATGCCTGTGTATATAAAATCCAAGCTGGAACAATTATACTGGACATTGTAGTTTGGTAAATTCTTACCTTCAGTCGTATATTAATAACAACAGAGTTCAGTACTTCAATATTAGAGCAGGCGTCATATCACAGCTTCGTTAGTCTAGTAGACATTTCATTGAAGTGCACGTGCTTTCATTTATAAAACGTAACTAAAGGTAGGAAAGACTATAGTGTAAAACGTAATCAAAACGAAAGTGTAACCATTGTAAGGAAACTGAATATTACAATAATTCGAACTGATGGCCTATTTTTTTAATTTTGTATTGTATTGCCTGTCTCATTTTGAGAAAAACGTAAATTTCGCTTCCTAAAGTTTTGCCTTGTTGTGTAATTGAGTAATTGTATGACACTGATGTAGTGTTTTTAAATTAATAATCTAATCAACAGACTTGCGTTAAACAAACATAATCTACTCTAAAACCGTTTCTAATTTTTTATGTTTAATTGAAACACGATAATAACCCGTCGTGTCAATATATTTACGATGTTTACATAATGTTTAGTGTAAATTTATTAGGTTTCAATAATGAAGTAGACATTACAAAAGAAATTGAGTTTTACTTTTATGTGCTGTACACCGGGCTAAAGAAGATATCAATCCGGATAACTTTGCGACCAAATTACCTCATAGATGCCCTTCCTCTCCAAAAAGAATCGATTGCCCCTCTGAAAAAAAAGGATTGCCTCTCATGATAATTTTTGTGGCAACCGACCAATTCCTTTACTACAACTAAACACCATATACTCCGGATGTATTACTTGCCCCTCCAGATATATTACTTACCCCTCAAGATATATTACTTGCCCCTTCAGATATATTACTTGCTCCTCCAGATATATTACTTGTCCCTCCGGATATATTACATGCCCTTCCGGATATATCAATTGCCCTCCAGATATATTACTTGCCCCTTCAGATATATTACTTGCCCTTCCAGATATATTACTTGCCCCTCCAGATATATAACTTGCCCCTCCAGATATATTACTTGTCCCTCCAGATATATTACTTGCCCCTCCAGATATATTACTTGCCCTTCCAGATATATTACTTGCCCCTCCAGATATATAACTTGCCCCTCCAGATATATTACTTGCCCCTCCAGATATATTACTTGCCCTTCCAGATATATGACTTGCCCCTCCAGATATACTACTCGCTCATCCAGATATACTACTTGCCCCTCCAGATATACTACTTGCTCCTCCAGATATACTACTTGCTCCTCCAGATATACTACTCGCTCATCCGGATATATTATTTGCCCCACCAATCAATCAAGTCTGGCTAGGGACCTACTTGCTGAGTTTGAGAAAAGAAAAAAATATTTCGCTATTACATCAAAATAATTTCGAGAAAACATACTCCTTTTCGCTAAATTGATTTTGGTAGTGATCTGCAATTTTTAACAAAATATTTGTTTGCCCTTGATCGGTTTTAAAAACAGTATTCATATTTGGGCAGGTGGTTTCTGAAAGTGATTCCACTAATTCCAATTTGTGTTTCGTGTAGCAGATGGCACAGAAGATCTTACGAACCATTAAAAAGCCTGTTGTTGCCTTCTGCAATCGCTTTTCTTTCATCCAATTTAGTTTTCTGGTATCTGTGGTTTTGTAGCAGATTGTACTGTTGACTAAATAGAAATACAGAAAGTTATGTACAGTTCTTTTAAAATAAAATTATATTTTTCTGCAAAAAAGTTTTCTTTTAGCCCAATTAACTTTGTGATTTGGTGGTTTTTGTGTCAAAGGATGTTCAATTATAACAAATTTCCTATTTATTTGCAAGATGTTTCCTTCAAGCCAAATTGATTTAGTTGATAGTTTGTGGTTTTTGTGGCAGATGGCGAAACTGACACATCGTCAAAACAGCTGACAGAAGTCATAATTGGAATTTCCCTTTCCTGCTTCCTGCTTCCCACGTTGTTCTGCTAGTTAGGATTGTTAATGACCAAGCAGATGGACATCGTATTATATATATATTGTAACGAGGTTTTCTACAAATTGTATGTGTATTGGGGACACTGATGGCATCAATTTTTACCATTCAAATTTTCAATCAGATGTCAATGGATCTTGTATTCCACTAAAACTTAGCGTTATATGACCCCACAATGACAAAGGTCTTTTACTTTAATAAGCATCTTTTACGATAGATACATGTCGGTCATGCTCTGACGAATTTCAATGCAACACCTGTTCTGGGTCTTTCAATATTTAACCAATCAAATGCTCTGTTCAATAAAAGATTTATCGACTATCAATGAGGAATTCTGGGATATTCATACAATGAAATACAATCGTCAGTACATATTTTAACATCATTTGGTTGGTTAGGAACATTTATGACAATTTTTTTGCTTGAACATAATCTAGATAATAATTCCGTTAGATCATGGATGGCTAATGTTAAAACATAAAAATTCTAAAGCATTGTTATACGATAGCGTCCGGAATAAAATTAATCAAATGTGGAAGGAATTTGATTCTGGACTTTTGAATTCGCAGAGTTCATGTACTTTCACAAAATAAATATTTGAGTTGTTTGGTAAACAAGTATCGCTGTAGGCTTAGACAACTGGGTCTTAGCTGAGTTTCTTTTGATCTTTTTAAAAATAAATAAAAGAGTTTCTTTTGTGTATGCCTTGATCAATCAAGACAAATGAAGTATACACGAAATAAATAGAGGCCTACAGTCCATCAGTGAAGTGTCGGCCAGAAAAGGTCGATGATTATAAATCAGATGGTGTTTACCAGTCATATATCAGCATCACAGGCTCTGGCAGGTTTTTAATGGAATTATGTTCTGGTTATTTATAAGAAAATTATACCAATTTCTCGCCTGCTATTATACAATCCTTTTTCCGGATGATAGAGCTTTAGACAGCAGTTCGGAGATAGAGAAAATGCCAGATATCCGCTCCAATTCAATTTTAATTTCCGATCGACAAACTGAATGGTTAGAATGATTTTTAATCTGTGATTAACGGTTGAGAAGATTGTAGTGTTGTGTTAAATAGATTGAACTGTCCTCGTTACTTGATACTGGTGTACGGTACCATACACTGAGCAATATAATTGGTATATAGCGGTATTTCTGTTTTCTATTGAGCGAAATTGAAGGCTTAAACAGAGCTCTGCATAAACCCCAATGTATGAAAGATAACAGTACACAATCTTACGACGAACATTTGTAGTTTAAAATTTTTAAGAGTAGCTTTGATTGTTACAAAGTAATAATAACGGTGGTTTTATCCCAGAACACCGCGACACAGACATGATAGAGACAAAAACCTTGAAGAAAAAAAGCCATTCTTTTGAAAAGACAAAAATCTTCAAGAATCCTGTCGAACCATTCATAAAGCAAATGGCGGTACAATGACCTTATTGCACGTAATTACCCTACACGCGACCACAATTTTGAAGAATCCTGTCAACCATATGGGAATCATTCCATAAAAGACAAATTGGCCGTTAGTTAAAGGCGAGGAATATATCATAGCCAATGGATAAAGTGGTACTAAACCAAATTTATGGTCGCTTTTGTCCGATTTTATGGCCCTCGTGGTCTATTTACGGTTCCCACATAAAGGCCGTGGACAATATTATGCCACTTTTATGACAGTTTTGACACGGATGTTTATAAGCACGGCGAATTTGTAAAATCATTTCTTGATAAAGACCAATAGCTGATCAATACACGCCTTCAAATTCAGTTTTTTACGAGATATTGGATGGCTTGAAAATAATCTGAAACTATCCTCTCGCTAAACCCAAATTACCGTGTTTCATAATTTTATATCCCACCAAAATCAACCGTTCAAAGGCTTAGAATAATAAGGCTAGTTGAGAATAATAGACACAAAGCATAAAAAAAATATTGTCAAAAGGTTTAATGGCGGGGAAAGGCAACCATTTTAACGCTTCGGACGCCAGATTTGAAATTAAGTTCTCGAAAAAATTTCTGAAATGAGTTTCGCAAGACAGATTTATGTGCATTGGCTATAATGCATGAAGCTTTTTATGCCTCAAAGAAAGACAGTCCTGAGGCTAAATACCTCATAAAAATTATGTACTGTGGTATCAAAACACTGATCAAAGTGGATAGGATAAAGGAACAAAGATTAAAAGGGCAGAAATAAGTACATCTTACTTTAGGATTACAACATAGGTTTATAAGAATCCTTTTTACCAGCTGCATGGTCCCAGATCAAACCTCTTGGTAGTGATCTTACAAGAATAACAACATAGGTTCGCAAGGATCCTTTCTACCAGCTGGTCCTTAGCCATACCTCTTGGTAATTGTTTGACAAAGGATAACAAATTAGGTTCTTTAGGATCCTGTCTACCTGCCGGTACTAGACAAAACCTCTTGCTAATGATAATACAAGGATAACAACTTAGGTTTACAAGAATCCTTTCTGCCAGCCGATTCTTAGCCATACCTCTTGGTAATGATTTTACAAGGATAACAACATAGGTTCATAAGAATCCTTTCTACCAGCTGATTCTTAGCCATACCTCTTGGTAATGATTTTACAAGGATAACCACATAGGTTCATAAGAATCCTTTCTACCAGCCGATTCTTAGCCATACCTCTTGGTAAAGATTTTATAGGGATAACAACATAGGTTCATAAGAATCCTTTCTACCAGCTGATTCTTAGCCATACCTCTTGGTAAAGATTTTATAGGGATAACAACATAGGTTTACAAGTTGATCCACCAGTTGATCCTTAGCCAAACCTCTTGGTAATAATTTTACAAGGATAGCAACATAGGTTCATAAAGATAATTTCTACTAGCTGATCCTTAGCCAAACCTCTTGGTAATAATTTTACAAGGATAGCAACATAGGTTCATAAAGATAATTTCTACTAGCTGATCCTTAGCCAAACCTCTTGGTAATAATTTTACAAGGATAGCAACATAGGTTCATAAAGATAATTTCTACTAGCTGATCCTTAGCCATATCTCTTGGTAATGATTTTACAAGGATAACAACATAGGTCCACGAGGATCCTGTCTACCAGTTAGTCCTTGACCAAACTTTTGATAATTGTTTGACAAACGATACTAAATTAGGTTCATAAGGATCCTGTCTACCAGCTGAACCTAGGCCAAACCTCTTGGTAATTGTTTGACAAAGGATAACAAATTAGGTTCATAAGGATCCCGTCTTCCAGCTGGTCTTAGGTCAAACCTCTTGGTATTGATCTTTCCCTGATTATTCCTTTCATTTACAACTTGGTCGATTGGAATGCCGAGGAACGATGACGTTAGTCAAGGTCAACACCAGATATTGAACCAGTAGATTTTTTAATTTAAAATGTTGAAAATAGTTGGTGACAGATAGAGATTATAGCGGTAATAGTTTTAGTCTGTCTTGTCTGAAGGTAGATTATAAACTTCATAAATGTTTACGCTAGTGAAATGAAATAAAGATTTTTAATTCTGTAGCTTATTTAGTAAGAGTGAATTTGTTTTCGTGTTTCTGAAAGCAACACCTTGTCTGACTTCACCAACTCCGCAATAGTGACGTTACATTCTATGAGTCATTGAAGCCGGGTCGTCTTCTGGTTCAGATCGTTTCCAGTGACCCGATGTACCAAGAGTACTACGAATTCTGCTCATACTTTAATGCCCATTTCGTTTAATGCCTATCAATCGACAAGGCTCGGGGTAGTCCTGGTAGTCCATCAATCATGTTTTCGTTTGGTGCCTCTGATATTGTTCTACTTGTGCTTGCAGGTCTAAGGCCAGCCATCCTTTTTTTCTGTTTTGGTCTGAGCGCTTCCGGTATCTCCCATATGGCTCCTAGCAAACAAGCAAGGTCGGTGCGAGGTCCGCCATCTTTCCTTTTTTGCTCTGGATCCTTCCGATTTTCGTGCAGCAAGTCCAAGGTCGTGTTATTTGAAGACGGATAAAGAATTGCCGTAGAATGTCAATAGAATACAGAATGATTTATCTCTCTTGTCTGTAACGTCATTCATCTTTCACGTCTGTCGATAGCAACAGATTAAACCGGAAGTTATCATCATTTCTGCTGCCCTGAACACACGTCATAAATTATGACTTGTCATTCCCCATGCTGAGAATCTCCATAGGGAATAGAAAATCAAGATGGTTGAAATTGAGTTCAAGTTACTGTTTTGACAAACCTTAATAACAAATAAATATTATATGCTATGTGGACACTCTAGAATATACAATAAAGAGTATTAGCTATGCTCTCTGAGAATGGTACCAAAGAAACATTATCAGCTATGAAGACTATCTGATAGGATAGGATAGGATAGGATATGAGATGATAGGAGAGTTGTATGAAAATAAACACTATTAGCAATGCGGACTCTCTGAAAAGGATGTCAGGTTGAAAACCTATTCAACAACTAAACATTTTTTGCTATATAGACTCCCTGATAGGGATACTGAGTTGATAAACCTAAATACCAAATAAACATTATTAGCTATATGAACTCTCTAAAAGGGCTGTCGGCTTCACAAAACCAATCTAAAATCATGGCTACCTACTGTCAATGCAGTACAAAATTAAATCACAAAAAACACGAAACGAAGTTATCAATCTATAGACCCTATTTTAATTTTTATCGGATTGAGTGAGATAACTTAGTAAGTCTGAGACTCTATCAGGCTGTCAATGGAATTGGTAAACTGGAACCGATTTGGAATCTCTTTAAATTATCCTGGAAGTACAAAAATATCAGGAATCTGTCCAAAGTAAATATATTATCATGTGGAATACGGTCAGGGCTGGAATTTACAAGTTTTCGTTTACAGTCTGGAGCATGTTTCTGCATAGTAAGAAGATCGCTGTGTAAACTAACGGTAATTTTCAACATGCCGATTATCAAATAAAGATCGAGTCTTTTCCTTTCGTTAAAACGTTAAAGCACATTGTAAACTAATACATTACGTGATTTGTCGGAAATGGTTGATTGAAATGTTCTTAAATTGGCGATCCAATCAAGCAAGCACGGAAGCTTTCCTAGCTATTTTATGGTATCACGGATGGTATTTGCGCATTCCAATTTGCGTCAGATGTATGTACTTCCTGTAATTTAAGAATTGCTGGTTTATGTGACATCACTATCGCAAAAGTATCTATCATTATCATTTGAGGCAGCTACAAAAGACATGCTTAGTTTTAGTAGCATACGAGACGGTCGTTTATCACGTCTGTTTAGCTGGGTAGGGCTAAAGTTATCGGACTAAATAATTGGCATTTTATCACAATCCCTATCTGCATCTCCAGCGACATCATAGCCTTTATGAAATGCCGTTCAAATGGCATTTAACAAACTTTATAAGGATTCAATTACTCAAGAAAGAAACCAATAGCGTTTTGTAACCTTCCGTGAAATTACGTCTGAGGAATTGGTTCGTTGTCGGGTTACCAATTTTGCGTTATCAAACGTTGTTGCATTCCATAAGTTCCTTTCAGCTGTCGTTCCAATGGAATCTTATGAATCTTATACGATTTCAATTACTCAAGAAAGAAACCAATGGAGTTTTGTTACCTTCTGTGAATTACGTCTGAGGAACTTGATCATGTGTACGTCAGGAGCGACAACTGATATTCACATCCGCTAAGTGCTTAACAAATGTCGTTCAAATAGAACCTCACGAATGTTATAGGATTCAATTACTCAATAAAGAAACCGATAGCGTTTTGTAACCTTTAATGTCAATCAGGAAGTGAAAGGAGTCGAAATTCAGTTCTTAACTTGTTGATAACAAGTGGGCGATTGGCCAATAACAGAACAAGATTGATGCGTTTACTATTAATTAAGTAAGATAGATTGATTCTCGACACGTCCAATTATCTGTAAGATACGGTGATTGTTTTTACTCTTCGTTTCATCCCCGATGCTTCTGATCTTTGATTAAAGAGCCCAAACTTTTCGTGTCGATCTGAAAACAGTTTACACCGGTTAGCAAACTTCCTCTTTTGATTTAGATATTTCTCACTAAATGTGCATCGGTGCAGACGAAACTCTGATGTTTTTCGACCCGGTAGCAGTTGTCAGGTCAGAGGATCTGACATCCAGAAAGCTTCTAATGTTCTAAAAAATCGAAATGCTTTCAACAGCTGAAATCGAAAATAAGCTTTGCAGAATTGTACCCATTGCACACTGCCTGGCGTTTGTACATCTTAAATGGTCAAACCGGGAAAGGCAACGCTCTGTTTTATTTCGTATCATTTGATTAATTAGCCAGGACTAATTTATATAGGTTCCAAATACTTGGGGACTGTTTGATTGATGTGTTCAGGATTCCAGGTAATTAAATTCCAGTATATCTCGCTATCCTGACTCGTAACGACTGTTATGTTAATAGAAGCAACCAGTCTTATGTCTCCCCGAAGTTGTTTGCTTTCCAATTTGTCTCCATTAAAAGGATGTTCGTTCAACTTGTTTTGGGCGATCGTTTTGCCATCCATCATCCTTGCTTCTTGCTTTCGTGTCTGAAGAAAGTCCACCAGCGTTAACTTATACTTAAAGTACACCAACATGCGTCTAATCATCGGAGATGAAATTAAATGGAATTTTACGTCCCATCTAAAGTCTGGTCATTAAACGCAGCAGGATTGCCGGAGTCTCATTTTTCATCGTTTTCAAAAAGGCTGTTCAATACAAGCCAAATGGTGTTGGCGCTGAATCCGGTATTTAAACATCAGATACTTATATTGTCTTTATGAGATTCGAACTCACGGCACTTTCAAGACAGACAGTGCCCACTGATATTGCCTTTAGGAGATTCGAACTCACGGCACTTGCAAGACAGACAGTGCCCACTGATATTGCCTTTAGGAGATTCGAACTCACGCCACTTACAAGACAGACAGAGGGAACTATCAAGTGTAATTATTAACTAGGTCGCCTTAAATAACACAATTTTAAAACATAATGACCAAAATAATTGGTCAAAAGAGCGGTCACTGTCCTTTGTGATTGGCTAGCACTTATTCTATAAATACCGGATGCAGAATTTTCGCAAACCGGATGCTGTTTTGTGTCACCGGATGTCCCGTTCTATCTATAGCGTTTCTACGTCATTGTTCAAGTAGGTCGTATGTTGTAGTCCGAAATACTGACCTGGATAATTCATACAAAACTTTAAAATGAAATGAGTTTTACATCCTTTTTCTGCTCCAAAAAAGGCTGAAGAAGACCTGTAGTGTGCAATGAAGGAATTATTTTAAGGACAGTGGCATTATACTAATCTTTTCCAATTTCCAATCACTGTCCCATCAGACATTCAATGCTGTTTTAAAATTGAGCTGTCAGCTTACAGATCTAGTATTGAATCTTAGACGAATTTATCCCTTTCAAATTGAGCCCTGTCGGCTAACAAATGGGATATTGAGAGCTTGGCGAATATGCCCCTTCTCATTGAGCTGCAAATTCCTGATCGATCAGGCAAGATTCTCTTCCCACCTGTCGAAAAAAACAATATATCCCTTTATCGCCTGACAGTTAATATCAGAATTAATTCCATCTCAGTACGAGTATACAATTTAGTTTCTTACTGAACTAAAACAATGCCGGAGCTGCCAATTACTGGTGAAACACGCTAGATTTTCTTACCAAACTTAAAGGGATTGTAAAGAGGTTTTCCTGAATTTTTAGGTGTATCGCGGACATCAAGTGCACCAATTTGCACCATTATAATTAACAATCAGACGTCTTTGGTTCCTGCGATTCTACTAAAACTTAGTGCTTTATAACGTCATTATCGCAAAAGGCATTTTGTGTTATAAACAGATTTTGCGATATTGACGTCATTAAAAGCTTTAGTTTTAGTGGAATTGCAGGAACCACAGACGTCTGATTCAAAATTGAAATGGTACAAATTGATGTTATAGGTGTTCCAATACACAAAATTTTTTGAATATCTCTTTACAATCCCTTTAAACAATTTTGGTGACAAAAATTACCGGTGAATCACGCGAGATTCTCGCCAATGACATAATAGATAATCTGGAGGTGACCTTCAGGTTGGAACTGAGTTGGACGTGTCGCGTGTTAGTTTGATGAATGACCGTCATTAGATTAGCTATTAAGGTCGTTTCATTTTACTCAGTTCAGTACAGTTATTACTTCATCGGCAGCCGTTATCTTTACTGGCAAAAATGAATAAAAACTGAAATAAGTTATTTATCTTCGCAAAATCACAAAGGCAGAGGCTAATGCCGTAACGTAAGACGGCATTCTGTTGAGTGAACAGATGAAATTAAGTTTTATATTCTACTGTTCTGTATCTTATTTGACTAATGAAATGAAATAGAGTTTTATATCCTACTCTTCTGTACCTGATTGGGCTAATGAAATAGAATGAAGTTTTATGTCCTACTGTTCTACACCTTATTGTTCTAATGAAATAGCATAGCATAGTTTTATATCCTACTGTTTTGTACCTGATTAGACAAATGAAGACGTGCAATGCCTTGTATTGTGCAATGAGGGACATTATGTTAGAGGCAATGAAATAAGATTTTTTGAATTTCCAACTGTCGAGGGATCTTTAACATGCGAGGCTGTAGCACACTGGGATTCGGTTTATTGTTCATCCGGACAACCAGACACGTTTCCCATTTCAGCCCCTCTGACCTGTATTACTGATAGGGATTCCACGAGGTCCCTAAAATGTCTAAAATGTAGGCAATAACAAAAGCGTTAAGTTCGTTTAAAGAATACGTGTCCTGTATCCCAATAACATGTAGAACAGCAGGACGTAAAACTCGATTAACTTCTTTTCTAAGACTATAGTGGTATTGTCTGTTACACTTCCTTTTATTTTATCCATTTCAAACGGTGTCTGCTTTCTCTGAGTTGCGAATTAAAAAATGGCAAATCTCGAGTTTCCTGATTTGAAATTGTCGGTTTTTATCACATCGCCCACATTGAAATAGTTTCAATCCAATTTTCACAAATGAAGAAATTCGCCAACTTCGACCTTTTATCACCGCGGCTGATTGCAGACGATGAAAAGAGAAAACTGTCGAACCGTGTTGTTCTCCTTTAGTTTTTATCACTACCAATAATGGAGCCTTTCAATTCAGACACACCATGCGTCAGATATTAGCTACTTGATTCCAATTCGGTCGTTCCCGACAATTTCCGTATATCAGAATCTAATTCCACTGAATCTATTACACAGCGCTAGCGGAACATTCATGGTTGGCCGTTTGTTTGATGTCATTATAAAAAAAGCAGGAAGTACAAGAAATTCAGAGATGAACAAACCAATGTTAAGTAACTATACCCTGAAACAGTCTTTACATTAGTAAGAGTTTCGAGCACAGGGCAGTGTCTTCATTAGCCCACATGGACCATGTAACATGGTGCAGAAAAATAGGACGTAAAACTCCATTCATTGAGCCTTAAACTACCAGCTGACAGACTGGATGAAAAACTACCAACCAAACAACAACCCCACAGCCCATCCAAGTACCCTATATTCTAGACAATTTGGGCCAGAAATCGGTTTTCAATAGGTCTCAATAACAAATCGGAACCATGAGGAGACAAACTTAAAGTTTGAGATATTGAGTCTAATAGTTGTTTAATAAGTTTTTCTCACGCCCGAACCTCCATCCACTCCCCAGCCCCCTGACTCGGGGATCAGTCTATAAACAGGTCGAAACGTTGTCTAGATAAACCAGAGTTTGAGATATTGATGGTAGAAGTCTGACAGTTGTTTAATAAGACGATCAGGTTCAACTCGACTGAAGTTGTACTTTCATTTACTTCACGTCACTTTTCTAGACATTATTTACCAGATTTGAGCATTCATTGATTCGTTTATAATCAATATTCGTCTTGATACAACTTGGCAAAAACTAAATTCAATCCGGTTTTAACTATCATGTCCAATAAGGTGCAGAACGCTGTTTCGTAATCAATAAGTTACAGAACAGTAGAACTGTATGTAATGGTGTGTCTAGCTAGACACTAGTTTAGATAAACGGTGGCTCACTGCTATCGTGTCACAATCTGCTAGATAGCTGGACATTAGTTTAGATCAATGGTGGCTCACTGCTATCATGTCACAATCTGCTAGCTAGTTGGACATTAGTTTAGATAAACGGTGGCTCACTGCTATCATGTCACAATCTGCTAGCTAGTTGGACATTAGTTTAGATAAACGGTGGCTCACTGCTATCATGTCACAATCTGCTAGCTAGTTGGACATTAGTTTAGATAAACGGTGGCTCACTGCTATCGTGTCACAATCTGCTAGATACCTGGACACTAGTTTAGATCAATGGTGGTTCACTGTTATCTTGTCACAAACTGCTAGATAGCTGGACATTAGTTTAGATCAATGGTGGCTCACTGCTATCGTGTCACAATCTGCTAGATAGCTGGACACTAGTTTAAATCCATGGAGACTCACTGCTATCGTGTCACAATCTGCTAGCTAGCTGGACATTAGTTTATATCAATGGTGACTCACTGCTATCGTGTCACAATCTGCTAGATAGTTGGACACTAGTTTAGATCAATGGAGACTCACTGCTATCGTGTCACAATCTGCTAGCTAGCTGGACATTAGTTTAGATCAATGGTGGCTCACTGCTGTCGTGTCACAATCTACTAGCTAGCTAGACACTAGTTAAGATCAATGGTGACTCTCTGCTATCGCGTCACAATCTGCTATATAGCTGGACACTACTCTAGATCAATGGTGACTCACTGCTATCGTGTCACAATCTGCTAGCTAGTTGGACACTAGTTTAGATCAATGGTGGCTCACTGCTATCGTGTCACAATCTACTAGCTAGTTGGACATTAGTTTAGATCAATGGTGGCTCACTGCTATCGTGTCACAATCTGCTAGCTAGCTAGACACTAGTTTAGATCAATAGCTGCTCACTGCTATCATGTCACAATCTACTAGCTAGCTAGACACTTATAGTTTAGATCAATGGTGGCTCACTGCTATCGTGTCACAATCTACTAGCTAGTTGGACATTAGTTTAGATCAATGTGGCTCACTGCTATCGTGCCACAATCTGCTAGCTAGCTAGACACTAGTTTAGATCAATAGCTGCTCACTGCTATCATGTCACAATCTACTAGCTAGCTAGACACTTATAGTTAAGTTACAGAACAGTAGAACTGTATGTAATGGTGTGTCTAGCTAGACACTAGTTTAGATAAACGGTGGCTCACTGCTATCGTGTCACAATCTGCTAGCTAGTTGGACATTAGTTTAGATCAATGGTGGCTCACTGCTATCGTGTCACAATCTGCTAGATAGCTGGACACTAGTTTAAATCCATGGAGACTCACTGCTATCATGTCACAATCTACTAGCTAGCTAGACACTTATAGTTTAGATCAATGTTGGCTCACTGCTATCTTGTCACAATCTACTAGCTAGCTAGACACTTACAGTATAGATCAATGGTGGCTCACTGCTACCGTGTCACAATCTGCTAGCTATAAGATTTGAACGACATATAGAAGCACATATAATAAATCTGCTAGCTAGTTGGATCGTATGTTACAGTAGCTCACTATTATCTTACTGCTACCATGACAGAATCTGTTAACTAGTTAGACTATATTTAATGGAGTTTAACTGCAATCGTGCTATCGTGTACGATGATATGGTATAATATGAAGCAGTGACTATTGGAACGGAAGAAGGTCAACTGCGAATGTCTGTAATCTTGAAAGCCGTGAATAGCACGAATATTAAATCTTTTTTACGTATTAAATACTTCACTTATAGGAATTAAATTCAACCACGTGGAAAAAATGGAAGATTTTCCGAGAGACATGTAACAGTTGAGACTGTAGTAAGAAAATTCCAAGACAAATTCCAGGTCGAAGAGTCGATTGAATCACCATAAAAATAGTCTTTTTTCTTGCCATTTTCTGACATTGAATTAATGGTAGTCATTTCAGAGTAAAAACTACATTATAAATTGTTGTTCGCCAATGATCAGAAATAGAGTTGAATATCATAGGTCCAGGGCTGTATATTAGTCAAAAAGCTTCTGTGGTCTACCTCCGCTTAAATATTCAGCACTTGCAAGACTCGCCAATTTACGAGAAACTTAGATTACATGGTGCAAAATCCTTGCTTTTGGAAGAGACAGCTGTGTGGCATTAGCCTTTTCTTCAGCGTTTGGTCGAAAAGTTTAATTCCAACGATTTTGCAAAAGCTGCTAGCTATAACCCGGCAGATGAATACATTTTGAAATTAATGATTAATGATTGAAATAATACCTCAAGATTTAGATCTGCAAGTTGGTTTTTCGAAATACAAAATTCAATTTAGGTTTCATAACAAAACAATTTGTAGATGTTAAACAACACAGTATGAAAAACGAAATGAAATATCTGGAGCTGTATTAAGCACGAGTTAACAGAGTAAACGCATGGTTAGAAAACGAGTCAAGAGCTGTGTTTTCTAAGAACTTATCTTACGGACTGATGCACTAACATTGTGTTAAAAGGTTACATAAAATTGATCTCTTTCAATCCGCTACGATCCTTTTAATCTTAATTCTTGATCTTCAAACTTTATATCCAATTTCAAAACCACGAGGACGTATGACATTTGTCGGGGTTTTATAAGTCCAATAAGATACAGAATTGAATTCAAAACTCCATCGAATTTCTTAGCTCGTTAGTTCAATAAGGGAAACTCCACTACATTTCATTAGCTTAATAAAATACAGAACAGTAGGATATAAAACTTCATTTCATTAGTCCAATAAGATACAGAACAGTAGGATATAAAACTCCATTTCATTTCATTAGTCCAATAAGCTACAGAACAGTAGGATATAAAACTCTATTTCATTTCATTAGTCTAATAAGATATAGAACAGTAGGATATACAACTCTATTTCATTTCATTAGTCTAATAAGATACAGAACAGTAGGATATAAAACTCCATTACATTTCATTAGTTCAATAAGATATAGAACAGTGGGATACAAAACTACATTTCATTTCATTAGTCCAATAAGACACAGAACAGTAGGATATAAAACTCTATTTCATTTCATTAGACCAATAAGATACAGAACAGTAGGATATAAAACTCTATTTCATTTCATTAGACCAATAAGATACAGAACAGTAGGATATAAAACTCTATTTCATTCCATTAGTTCAATAAGATACAGAACAGTAGGATATATAACTCCATTACATTTCATTAGTCCAATAAGGTACAGAACAGTAGGATATAAAACTCCATTACATTTCATTAGTCCAAATGGGTGCCGATTCTATTGACTTGACAAATAAAGTATAGAACAGTCGAGCGTGAAACTCCGTGTTGAAATCAATTAGGTCATAAGTCATAAGTCATGAAATAAAATCGTGTTGGCGAGAAGAAAAGGTTGACTTAGAGTATGATTTAAAGCTTAGGGAGAAATTAGAAACGGTTTTGATTGAACTTATTGATTATAGATGTGAAAAGCCCTGTATTTAATCACGGCCTTCTCGCCATTACCGCCGTCTTTTTTCTTTTTCACTTTCTTCTGTTGACCGGTCAGTAGGTTATACAGTCCCTAACTAGTTTACAAATAGTCTCACTAACAAGGCAGGAATTGACTATTTGGAAGGTTGGGGGTTTTAAGGCATAAGGTTCTGTTTCACAAAGTATTTCACTATAGTGACAATTTTGCCGTTGACCACATTCTAAATTACAACCTAAAGTAAATATATGTCTTCTGACCACCAAAGGTCCTTTATATGAGAGCAATCGAATCATCCCTTCTCCGAAGTTTTTTTTTTTTTAAACAGATAATAGTATAACAGTGAACCACACTCTGAAATATAACTAAGGGTTAGGTGATGCCTGGTGTATCTATAAACAGATAATAGTACAGCAGTGGACCACTCTCTAGAATATAACCCATAATTAGGTATTATCAACTGTACGAACAGCGGTGATCGGACTAAAGCAATTATCAGGTCTTGTAATTACCAAATCGATTCTGATGAAGGAGACTATACAGTGATTGGAAAACAAACCGTTAACATTGATTGCGCTTTATGGGGATTTCTTTCAAGTCGTGAAGACAATGAATAATTCGAGTAATTGCCTTTGCTAATCTGACCTAGTACCGGTGATAAAATATGTCTTTTTCTTCTCGGGTCGATTCTTACATTAACTGGATCAAAAGTTTATCGGTAACCAATTTGAGACATTTTCAAATCAGCATTCGTTTTTTTTTTGTTTTTTAACCCCAGCATGTTTTTTTTATCTTTGCTGTTATTTTTGGTTTCTTTATCCTTTTGTGGCTCTTTAAGGGACAGATTTATCTAAATCTATTTTTCAATTTTTGTCCTTTTTGCAGCATTCTTAATCAGCATTCGAGATGTATATTCCATATTCGTTCCGTTAAATCTAGAGTACAATTTGTTCACGAGGATCCTGTCTGCCAGCTGGTTCTTAACCAAACTTCGTGGCATTTATCCTTTTCAAATTATCCGTACCCATTTAGACTGGAAAACTTTCACACGACGATGGAGATTATAACACACGTCCACCATTTCTTATTCTTTACCCATTTACAGATGGGTCCACTGGAGTATTATTGAGGTCACGTGTTGGTGGTATCACGTGTTCCGGAAGTAAATTTCACAGATTATGAAGGTAGTGATGCTAAGACCAGTACCTCGAAAGTGGGCCCGGTGTCTTCCTTCAACCCTTATCACAAATCATTCCAGGACTCACAATGTTATTATTTTGTGTCTTTCAGATCAGCTTTTTCTCGACAAGTCCAGAATTAAGTAATACAGACCGATTCCCGTTCTTTCTTCGGACCATTCCTTCCGACATCAACCAGGCCCAGGCCATGGTGGAGCTGGTCAAACTCTTCAGGTGGACCTACGTCTCAGTCGTGTACGAGGAATCCAGCTACGGCATGAAGGTAATCCAATTTTTATCTCTTCCATTTATCTTTATTAATGAAATGAATGGAGTTTTACGTCCTACTTTCTGTTTATCTTCATTAATGATTAATTCTTCATTTGTTTTATATCAAATGTCCATCACATCAAAGACCATGGTATTCATTTTTTGTTTCATGTATCTAGCAACACGGGTTTTAATATTTATGTGGATAATTCAAATGCCAGTAACAAAACTTAATCTAAGTTTCTGATTTATCAAAGTTAACCCCATTGTACACTTCACATAGTTCATATCCGTGATCTCCAATAAATGAAGTAGACATGACATGACTCTATTAGCAACAATGAATCATTTAAGATAGTTTGACTTTTGGTTTTAAACAACATCCTGCATTCCTGCTCACAGAGTGCGAAAAGTTGGTGCCAACACACTCTTTCAACTCACCCACCGAATTTCGCATAATTCACAGAAGACTTAAAAGGAATAGGAGAGATAGCAGACTTGTTGACGCAATATCATAACGATGGTGAAACCTTATAGAGCCTGATAATTCTGTACTTAACTACTTATAACCTCAGCAGACGTAAGGAATACGACATATACATTAGTGCAGACGTGTACACTTGTGACGTCATCCTACGTATAATTTGTGCTGTAACTTCTGCCGGGCTTCTTTTAAGTAAAAAAAATTAAAATTTCTACTTCAAGATTTAAATCGATAAAGAGTGTCGAAATGTCTTTGATGTTGAAAGGGTCTCTTCGCGCGTCATAAAGCAAGTCAAAAATATTTGAATAATTCAGTAGCAACTCACAAGTTGGTCGCCTAAATATTCTATTATCAAAATAAATAAACCCCGACGAGGAATGTCTCCTCGCTACCAAAGGTATTTTTGGGGAATTGGGTGACGACCAATGACCATGAAGTGGCTATCGGATCGTACACATGTATATAGTTATTGGAGCGCCATTGAATAGTTATCGGATCGTACACATGTATACAGTTATTGGAGCGCCATTGAATAGTTATTGGATCGTACACATGTATATAGTTATTGGAGCGCCATTGAATAGTTATCGGATCGTAATAAGTACCCTTATATCGCCCCATCCTCAGGGGATCTTTGACGCTCCTTCCGAGCGTGTAAATTGTCGTAGATCGCTGCCTAGTGGAATGGGGGTATCTCCCACCGTTGCAGTTATTGCAAATGGGATACGTTTTTGCTCCGAAACGAAATAAAAAGGAACACAGAAAAAAGAGAAATAAATCATATCTTCCAAGGATAACAACTTAGATTCACTTAGGATCCTTCCTACCAACTGGTCATTGGAAGATAATAACCAAAACATCCTGATTGCGCAATACAAAAAAAAAACTGTCAAAGTTCTATTTTCGAATAGAGAAATAAGATTTCTATTATAGGATTAAAACAAGATTCAGGTCAATCAAATATGTTGTCACTCGCTGTCTTGTATTATAGAAAGTCGAGAGGAAAACACGCAAACCATCTTAAAATCTTAATAAGTCTTAATATAATCCTATCTTGTTGTGAAGTCCGATACTTCTTAACTTGTTTTTTTTTTTTTTTTTTTTTTTAATTAAATTGCACGTCGTATTAGAGAAGTTTCGGATATACGTCGTAAAATATCAGGACATTTAGATTCGAATGGAGACTTGATATTTCGTATCAAATTCAAGGTTTTCGAAAATAACAGAACCTTATCAACATACGAAACTACGTATTGTTCTTACATGGAAATAACACACGAACGTAGTATACAGCCATTTTGAATCTCTTCCTCGACTTAATAAGTCGAGTTTTTTTTTCTTTGAAAAAACCTGAATATTTCAGCAAAGATATAACATCACAGATAAAGCAATTTGTAAAACTTTAAATGTTTGTTGAAATATTAAAGCCTTTTTCAAAATTCGACTTATTAAGTCAAGGAAGATGGCTGTGACGTACGTTCGTGTGTATTACCATAGTTTCATATGCCTCATCAACACAGCTTTAACAAAGATTCTTCTCTCAGACACTTCACTTTATAATCTCAATGGATCTCAACAAGAGTTTCGGATATAAATCCTCATCAGGATAAAAACAATAATCTTTATTAGAACGACTCATCTTATGATCTAAACAAATCTCAGGGCCAGTTTAGGTTATAAAATCCTCATCAGGACAAAAATCAAAACCAAGTACAGTGATCTAAAACTGTATTACTGGGCCAAGAGGGTTAATGCTATTAACGTCACTACTGACATAGAACTTGTCAAAGTTGAATCCATTTCATTGCTCAGCCGACGTCAGTACAGTGGAATTAATTCTTCATCTTTAATTCAAGCCACAGGCAACTCGGCAACAATCACTGAATTAAAGATTATATGATTTCCATCGACAGTTATGAAAGAAAGAAATAACCATTTTTACGAGGATAACAACTTAGGTTCATGAAGATCCTGTCTACCAGCTGGTCCTTGATCAAACAAGGATTAAAACTTATGTTCATGGATATCCAGTCTACTAGCTGGCCCTTGATCACACAAGGATAACAATTTATGTTCATGAAGATCCAGTCTATCAGCTGGTCCTTAAACAAACTTCTTGGTATTGATCTCACCAGGATAGCGACTTAGGTTCTGGAGGATCTTGTCTACCAGCTAAAAAAAAATTGCACCCCTATTTCAACAAATCTTGAGATTTGATTTATTTCGCGTAGAACCTCCCAGACACTCCATGGGAGGGTTACGATTATGCTCTTCCATAGAAATCCAACATTTTAAATTTCAACCTCAAAGGTTGTCCCCCCATGAAGTCGGTCTGCCCCCTATTTATAACCTCAGTCTCGAGAGGCTGACGCCGCCGCTGGTTGGTATTTATATTATTATCACAGAGTGGCTACATTTTGAATTTAATTTCGTTCAAGTTGTCCCCCATGAAGTCAGTCTGTTCCCAGTCTCAGGAGGTTGGCGCCGCCACTGGTTGGTATTCATTTTATGATCAAACCATTCCCTTAATAGCCATCGTCATCTCATGTGACTAAACGGTTCACATAATCTACAGATCAATCCGGTTTAAATACGACTAGACCCATTACGGCGCTCGTTACCGCCAATTCCTGTCACAGTGCCAGGAATCTTTATTTATGTCATGCCACCACAAGTTAATTTGTCCTCCCAGGCATTCGTTATATATTATTCAAATCAGAATTACCGTTTACAGATATGCAAATTTATTCTTCAAATTAGCTTACTTCTGCTAAAGAATTAGGCTCAGTCTACTTCCGGTTTGAAGTGCTTTAATTTAAACTTTGGTGGCGTACTTCCGGCAAGTAAGGTACCATCTGTTTCAGATCATAAATATCAATTTTTCTACTCCAGATTGGGTTAAAACTGTGCAATGAGGAAAGGTTTGTCAACCCAAGGGCAAATGTCGCTATCAAGGCAGCAGGGCATACACCATACTCTGCAGGAACACATGATGCCATTTGTCAAATGGGTTTGTCAACTCACAATGCCTCGAAGGAGAGTCCACTTATACGACGAGTAGGATTTAGAGGATGCCCAAAAAACTAGACAGTTTTGTCATCCTAATAAATGCTTTTCATGCTATTCCTAAAATGGATAGAGATAGCGCTGAAATTGAGCTCTATCAGCTGGTAAAGTAAATATCTAGATGACTATACAGATAGCTGAAATTGAGCTCTATCAGCTGGTTAAGTAAATATTTAAATGACTATACAGATAGCTGAAATTAAGCTCTATCAGCTGGTAAAATAAATATGTGGACGACCATACAGATAGCTGAAATTGAGTTCTATCAGCTGGTAAAGTAAATATTTAGATGACTATACAGATAGCTGAAATTGAGCTCTATCAGCTGGTAAAGTAAATATTTAGATGAATATACAGATAGCTGAAATTGAGTTCTATCAGCTGGTAAAGTAAATATGTAGATGACCATACAGATAGCTGAAATTGAGCTCTATCAGCTGGTAAAGTAAATATGTAGATGACCATACAGATAGCTGAAATTGAGCTCTATCAGCTGGTAAAGTAAATATTTAGATGACTATACAGATAGCTGAAATTTAACTCTATCAGCTGGTAAAGTAAATATGTAGATGACCATACAGATAGCTGAATTTGAGCTCTATCAGCTGGTAAAGAAAATATTTTGAGTTTATAAAATATATGATTAAACTGAAATCAAGTTCTTCAGCTGATAGAGCTAACATTTAGACGACCATATCCCTTAAAGACTAATTCCACGACAAGTCTAGAATGATAGGTACTAAGTAGACAGGATATCTTCGACATTTGAAAGATAAAATCCCCCTAATCACTCTGTCTGTGGTGGACAATTAACATTCTAAAATCATTTACTTTATCAAACTAACAAATTACTCTGAGTTCTTTCATTACAACTGTGATTTATAGGCTAGTTTACTTGACAACTGTCCGACATTCTTCACAATCAACGAATTCAAACAATTTATTCAAATCACAATCAACGAATTCAAACAATTTATTCAAATCACAATCAACGAATTCAAACACTTTATTCAAATCACAAAGAGAAATGACAAATATGCTATTCAAATAACAAGAACTGACTTCAAAACTTTTATTCAGATCACAAGGTGAAAACTCTATACTAACTCTATTTGTATTTGTATTAAGACTTCAAAATTTTATTCACATCACATCAAAGTTTGTATTCAAATCATAACGAGAAACCCGAAAAACCTTTATTCAAAGCACAAGAAGAAATGAAGAATATTTTATTCAAATAACAAGAACGGAAAGGAGAAAACTATCTATTCAAATCACAAGGAGGAAACTCACTTTAAAAACAAACTTTATTCATATCTCAAGGAGAAAATATTTTATTCAAATCACAAAGAGAAAACATACTTGACAAGCTGTGATTCAAATCACAAGGAAGAAGCCGATTGAAAATCACAAAGCGCAAAGCATCAACATTTTTACAGAATTCAAAGAAAACTGGAACGAAAAAAATGCCGTTGTGTCTCTCCATTACATTTAATATTACAGCACTCCCTTCTCCAGTCCTCGCAACCCCGTATTATCCTCCCAAGATGTTTTCCAATCTTGTTGAAAATATTTTCAATTGAATTAAAGTTTTCAAGTATATCAAAATTTAAAGATGTGGGTACGGTGTGAGATATTTGCTATATCATTCACTGTATCACTGTTCGTCTCAAGAGTAGCTATTGAAATAAATTCTTTTGTTGTTTACGAATAAAAAATATCGATCTGGGTTTGGGAACAAATTGAATTCTGTTAAATGATAGGATTCAATTGAAATGCAAGGTTGTTATATTTAAAGGTTCCCTGTCGTCTAAATTGATTAGAGATTATCTGTTGCTGCCACCAGACGTGTTTCTGATACACGGTTCTCGTCAGGACAGCAAGCTGGTACCTTGATAGTAGTTGTTTAGCTATTTGACTATAGAACTTATCTCATGCTGTAGACAAGTGCTTTTGATACACAGTGCTCATTAGGACAATTCAATTTGTTGAGAAAGGGGTTCACTTATCGTCATTTAATTATACGATTGACTTGAGCCGAAACTACCATTCTAAAAAGTGATACAGGTAACGGGAAAAGTCTATCAAAAGAAAAAGCTCTCTATTACACGAATAAGTACTTCTTTAGGGTTTACGCCCCGATTTCAAGTCGGAAAACCCTTTATCTCTTTTCAAAATGAAACTCAGACCTGTGTTTTTGTAGCAGGTAAAGCTAAATAAATGGACATATTCCTTGAAGCCTGATACCCCAGACTAAATTGGTCCTTTTGATGAGGACGAGGGTCAAAAAGATACAAGCTAAATTGCCAAGGGTTGTCCAAGGCAGACTAAAAATCTATTAGACACAATTTAAACAAGAACCCATTGCGTGAGCCTAAACTTTGATTGTAAATATAATCATTAGTGCCTCCTTTGATCATACATTCATTTTGAAAATATTATAGAAATTAATTGATTCCTTGGAAATGTAAGAAAATTGATGCGTAAGTAATGAATATGATGTTTACTGATTGTTCCAATGCCTTTGACACAGAATACCCTAGACTGGACATTTAAATAAATACTTAACAAATTTGTCATCTTGACATCCCTGTCAGTTCACATAGCTAATAATGTTATTTGGTATTTAGGTTTGTCAACTCGACATCCCTTTCAGAGAGTCCACATAGCTTATAATCTCAGCTTTCCTTTCAGAGAGTCCACATAGCTAATGTTTAGTTGATATTTAGGTTTGTCAACTCGACATCCCTTTCAGAGAGTCCACATAGCTTATAATCTCAGCTTTCCTTTCAGAGAGTCCACATAGCTAATGTTTAGTTGATATTTAGGTTTGTCAACTCCACATCCCTTTCAGAGAATCCACATAGCTAATAATGTTTATTTGGTATTTAGGTTTGTCGTCTCAGCTTTCCTTTCAGAGTGTCCACATAGCTAATAATGTTTATTTTGTATTTAGGTTTGTCGTCTCAGCTTTCCTTTCAGAGAGTACACATAGCTAATAATGTTTATTTGGTATTTAGGTTTGTAAACTCAGCATCCCTTTCAGGGAGTCTATATAGCTAATAATTTCCATTAAATGTAGTATGACACAAAGTTAAATTTTTATTGTACTTCTTATTGCATCAATGACGTCATTTCCTGATTATATCAAAATACAAATCAGAGAGTAGAACAAAAAAAATAATTTGTGACGAAACTCACTGGACCCAAGAGATCCAACATGCAATCAAAAACCAACTTTATATTCAGATTGATAAAGGTCATTTTATTAGGATGGCACAAAATAAACAGAAATCGGAAATGAAGCAAAATAGGGGCAATCGAGTGGTATCTAAAAATAGTTATGAGAAACTTGCCTGCCTACACATCCATTTACTTTGACCTCTTACGTTCCCTTTGTCAGTGGGGCTGAGATGAAATAGTGTCTTGTTGTTAGGATGGGACAAAGAACCGAGGCCCTATATGCCACAGGCTGTTCATATTAAAGATACATCGACACTTGGAAATTGAGGTAAATTTATTCCACTGCCATTAATAAAAATACTCCCTCCTTGCACTCAACAAGGCCTTAGTCTAATAAGATACAGAACAATAGGATATAAAACTCTATTTCATTTCAATAGTCCAATAAAATACAGAACAGTAGGATATAAAACTCTATTTCATTTCAATAGTCCAATAAAATACAGAACAGTAGGATATAAAACTCCCATTTCATTTCATTAGTCCAATAAGATACAGAACAGTAGGATATAAAATTCCATTTCATTTCATTAGTCCAATAAAATACAGAACAGTAGGATATAAAACTCCATTTCATTTCATTAGTCCAATAAGATACAGAACAGTAGGATATACAACTCCATTTCATTTCATTAGACCAATAAGGTACAGTACAGTTAGACGTGAAAAGTCATTTTATTTCGTTTGAAATTGGAAATTGACTTAAACCGGAATGACATGTCTCCGATACTGCGAGATACGAGATTTACACAGAAGCGGAAAACCGGAACACCGGAAATAACATATTACATTCAATTCCGCCTTTACGGAGTTTATAAAATTTAGTTCGCATATTAAATTTAACAAATTTCTTCAAGGACGCGAAGAAACATGTAATAAATTATCAATTCGTTTCGGCAGAATGCAGTAAACGACTATAAATTTTGTTTTGTAAAATAACGACATGATCCGATCACGCGCCTTCCTCAATGAAAACAGAAAGATTAGTCGACTAGAAACTAATTTCTTTCTGCTTCGCGTTCACCAATAAATGGAACCTTGTAAAATTTTCAGATTGACTGATCTCGGAAGGAAAGTGGACAGTTAGGAATCGTCGAAGCCAAGAAATAAAAGTCGTATTTTCCTTTTTATTGTCTTGAATTCCTGCGTCAGATTTTAAAATCAGAAGATTAATATTAAACTTTTGTTTTTGTAATTTCATGATTTTTTGCCAGATTGAAATACGCTTAAAATTGAAACGCTATAATTCTTGCTATTTAATTTTTTGAACGGAAATTTTTATGAATAGTGTTCGCCTTCAATTAAATGAAAGGGTCAAACTATGTAATGACGCTATGATAACAATAATATCTTAAATTTTAGACAATACTGACGCCAGATTTCAATTGTGACAGGGATAGCTAAAATGATATTCTAGGTATGGCTGAAATTGTGGAACCACGCCGGTAAAATTTGTTCATCGATCAAAGGTTCTAAAAAGGGTACTTGGAAAGTCTTGAAACCCCGAACCTCGCACCCAATAACATCACTTCTCCCAGTTTCTGTCCCAGAGATATGTAGACGACTGTAATTACATGTATGGTCAATATATGGCTAACTTCGAAGAATGATGGCGGTGAATCTGCTCATCAATCAAAGGTCCCAAAAGGGCGTCGGTCGTCGAACCCCGAACCCCGCACCCAAAAACATCACTTCCCCCAGTCCCTGTCCCTAAGATATTTAGACGACCACGTCCCTTTAAAAGGTTATTTTAATAATTGCAGGGTTTCAGTGAAGTTGACAAGTTGTTGAAAGAGGCTGGAGTTTGTCTTGCGGCGGCTGAGATTCTAATGAAAGACTCCGGCGTGGCGGTGAATGAAGAATATGACAAGGTCGTTCATAGATTGCAGAGGAAAGGAAAAGCCAAAGGTGAGACTGAAAACTGACATTAAAGGGAATATCAAGTTTGTAAAACTGACATAAGGAATGTCATAAAAGAGGTGTGAAGATTGAATCAAATACTTTAGGGAATGTCCAAACTGAAATCTGACATCTAAGAGAATGTCAAGACTGAAAACTGGCATCATTGGGAATGTCAAGACTGAAAACTGGCATCATTTGGGAAGGTCAAGACTGAAAACTGGCATCATTAGGGAATATCAACATTGAAAAATAACGTGAGGAATGTCAAAAAGGGGAATGTCAAGATTTAAAACTGGCATTATAGTGAATGTCAAGAGTGGAAAATTGCCATAATAGGGAATATCAATATCAAAAACTGACATAGGAAATGTCAAAAAAGAGAATGTGATGACTGAAATTTATACACTACGAGCCGACATCAGAGAGATAGAATGTGAATATGTGGAATGCCAACACTAGAGACAGAACTCTGGAAAACTCGACATTATAGAGAATGTCAAGAAAGGGGAATGACCCTTTTTTTCATTTGTGTGACCTCGGACAATAATGGAAATGCCAGCCACCCCTTCAAATGTATTATCTGCTTTCCTTACAGGTGTAATAGTGTTCGGATCCGACCAAGAAGTGGGGGAGTTTATGAAAGCTGTCAAGAGAATGGGGGCTACTGGTGACTTTACGTGGATTGGTAGTGATGGTTGGGGAGCTAGAGGATTGGCATATCGGGGCAAAGAAAGCGAGGTACGTTCTAGGCTTAATTGAAAAGATCCTTTTGGACTTTTTTTGTTTTAGAGGAATTTCGGAAGTCGAATTTGCCTACTGAGAACGGATACAAATAGTTGAAATGTTATTCGCCTGCTTGCTTATAAAGCAAATATTTAGACGACTAGATCTCTTTGAATGAATGAATGAATGAATGAATGAATCGTTTCAGTTTCTCTGTTATTGTAGAAGTCTACTAATCAAGCCTAACTATCTGTAATCTTGTCGATGACAGATGTCACATTTTGTGGACTAAGCTGCAAGTTAAATTGATCATTGAGTCATCGGTTAACGAACATCTGGAGGTGAATTAAACCTAATTTGATAGACGACGTTGTGTTTTTTTTGGTTTCCTGCAATTCCCGCCATTAACAATTGGCACTTAATTCTACTTCCGGTTGTAGGTAGAAGGCGCGATTACTGTTCAGCCGCTAGCAGTGGAAGTTCCGGGCTTTAAAAGATACTTCATGAATTTACGACCGGAAACCAACAAACGTAACCCGTGGTTTATTGAGTATTGGGAACATCATTTTAAATGTAAATATCCGGGAAGCTTATGGACTCCACTCAACGAAGAGTACAACCAATCCTGTACAGGAAAAGAACAAATTGATGAAAGCAACGGTTTCGAGCTTGAAGCTCAGCTACAGTTTGTCAGTGATGGTGTCTTGGCGTTTGCTAACGCTGCTAAGGTTAGTTTGTTTAATAATTATTACGATATTTGTCAACCCGTTTCTAACGTTTGCTTTAGTCTTCCGATAGTCAAAGTCTCGTGTATGTGGAAGAGGTCGACAAATATTCGAAAGCTCCAGAATATAAATAGATCACTATCCCTTGGTCTAAGTGTTCTAAAAATATATTTCTATAAATTTACTTTGCTGAGCTCTTAAAGGAGTTATACCATATAGAATTTGATACCATATCCTTGCTTTAAAATAGATCCATATTTAGCTGAGCTCTTACCATATAGATGTGAAGCTTTGCACTCAAAGCAGCACTTTCGAAGTTCTCCAGAAATATATATTTATTTACCAACAAAATAGAGTTTGTTATCAGGATAAATTTCAGCTTTTTTTCTTTTGAACTTTGACAAAAGCTATCCTTAAAGAACCTAAAGTATGCGACAATGCGTCCTGTTTTCGGTAGTTAAAAGTCTTCAAGTACGCGTTCTTTAATCATGCAAAACCAGATGACTTTAGTTCCTTGTAAAAGTAGGTTGGTTGGTAGATGACAAGTTAACGTTCGCTTCCAGCGAATGCTGATATCACAGACTAGGTAGTTATTGGTAGATGACAAGTTAACGTTCGCTTCCAGCGGATGCTGATATCGCAAACTAGGTAGTTGTTGGTAGATGACAAGTTAACGTTCGCTTCCAGCGGATGCTGATATCACAGACTAGGTAGTTATTGGTAGAAGACAAGTTAACGTTCGCTTCCAGCGGATCCTGATATCGCAAACTAGGTAGTTGTTGGTAGATGACAAGTTAACGTTCGCTTCCAGCGGATGCGGATATCGCAAACTGTAAAAGTAATGGGTAGCTCCTTTAAATAGATAATCCCCTGAAGCTAATGCTACCATAAATAGATTTAATTCGAGATGGTCATCAATATCTGGTCGAATTAAGGTCGATGATCGTCCAGAAAGTACTTTATTTGAGCTTTACTAACCATTAAGTTCATTCACAAGATAAATAGATAGGGATGAAATCTTTAAATCTATAAACGGATGGTACTCCAATAAATGTTTTTAGCTATCTTAAGTCCAAGGCCGGTTATAAATAACAGCACAGATGACGTAACATATTGGCTATATTGTAGGGTGAATAATGCAGATTTTCAGACCCAATATTGTGCACCGAGCAAATAACCCAGCAACTACGTTTGAAAGTTTCACTTGGACATTTGTGATAAAACTTCTCACTTAAGCGCTAAAATAGAACGGGTACACATTGCTATCCAAATAGCTTTCTATACGCCCAGCAAGAAACACTGTGCATTGCTCTGGTTAACTTTTGTTACAACTTTCCTCGAACGCTTCAAAGGATCTAGATTCCTTTCACAGTTTTGCAATTTTGTCGCTTTGATTGTTTCATAATCCGAGTAACAGTCTTAACTGTATCGTTATCTTTATGATTGTTATTATAGAGGATGCATAAAGATCTGTGTGGAGGGCGATATGGATTATGTCCAGCCATGGACCCAATCGATGGTCGAACATTTAAACAATATCTTCTAGATGTCCGCTTTAAAAGTAAGTATGTTTGCTGGTCTATGGTTAAACCTCATGTTTATGATTTTACAAAGATAACAATTTAGGTTCTCAAGGATTTTGTCTACCATTTGGTCCAAGACAGAACCCAATAGTTAGATAACAACGAAAACAAGGATAACAAATTAGGTTCATTGAGATGAAAAACGGCCACTTTGTGTTTCCACAAACAAGAAGGTCTTTTTTTCTATTTGAAGGCATGGCCGGTACGGAGTTCCAGTTTTTACCCAATGGAGATGGTCCATCTCGTTATAGGATCTTAAACTTCGTCCAAACCTCACCAGGAAAATATGAATGGCGAACCATTGGATTCTTCAGAGATGGAAATCTTACTATAGTAAGTTACAAAGACTTATTCCATTTGGTTGGGTAGGGGTGCTGATGGGTGGTCCAAGTGGCCCATGCTTTGTGGGTTATTCCAGTTGGTCCTTGGCCAACTTAGGTTCTCGATGATCCTCTATCACCTGGTCAAAAGGCCAAACTTACTGGTTCTCGGGGATTAAAGGTGATTTATTTCAGATTGTAAAGTTTTTGTAGTTTTATTACATTAATTCTTGCTAGTTAAAACATGGGTGGGGAATCTTCGGGCTTTGGATTAATTCCTAAGAGATGTGTCTCTTTTTATTTTTGCAGGATACCCCACCGATCTTCCGATATGAAAACCCGGTCCACCCCAGTTCTGAATGTGCTAAACCTTGTACAGCCACTCAGGCCGTCATCGGAAACAACTCGTGTTGCTGGCAATGCCGGGACTGCTCCAAATACCAGTACCTTCCGACCAGGAACGCTTGTATGGAATGTCCATGGGGATCCGTCGCTTCAACTAACAAAAAATATTGCGTTTCGATTCCGCAACGTTACTTACGTTACGACGACGGCATTTCTATCGGAGCCATGGGATTAGCGGCGCTTGGTATTGTCATAACGTGTTGGGTAGCCATTGTGTTTTACCGACATCGGGAAACGCCCGTAGTTAAAGCCTCCGGTCGTGAATTGAGTTTTGTGCTTCTTGGTGGAATTTTCATGTGTTATTCCATGACATTTGTGTTGGTGTCAAAACCGCTAACGATGACGTGTGGTGCTCAAAAAATTGGAATCGGTTTGTGTTTTTCTGTGTGTTATGCAGCCATCTTGACAAAAACTAACCGAATTTCTAGAATATTTGAAGCCGGACGAAAAACTACGAAGCGTCCGAAATTTATTAGCCCTGAATCTCAGCTGGTGATTTGTGGAGGTTTAGTGGCTTGCCAAATCGTAATAAGCTTAATTTGGTTATTAATTAGTCCGCCATTAGCGATGGCGTATTACTCCAATAGGGACGATCATCAGCTCGTCTGTTCCGCAGCCATCGGAAGCGGCTACATGATCGGCTTCAGCTATCCAATATTTTTAATTATAATTTGTACAATTTATGCAATTTTAACTCGCAAAATTCCCGAAGCTTTTAACGAATCAAAGTATATCGGATTTACAATGTATACAACATGCATTATATGGCTGGCGTTTGTGGCTATATACTTCAGTACTGCTAATAGTATAATGATCAGGATTGCCACTATGTGTTTTTCCATCAGTTTGAGTGCCACCGTAGCTCTAGCTTGTATGTTTACACCAAAAGTGCACATCATTATCTTCCACCCCGAGAGGAACGTTAGACAGTCTATGATGGTTCCTCGACCAGCGTTCGGTAAAAATAACATTCCCAATAATTGTATTCGAGTGGATTCGGGAACGCAATCTGACGGTAAGTATGGTGTTTAACATCTTGTCCATACCACGCCTTGCATTGTAGGCCATATCTCTCCACTGGTGCCAAATGGAACAAGGGATGGGATTGAAAAATGACTCGTACATCCATGGATGATCATATTACGTCTAGGGGCAGTTACAGCTTTTATTTACATATTACTTACTATTACAAGAAAAACCGGATATGTGGTTTTGTTGACAACATAGCCATTTGGAATCAGACCACAAAAATCCTTATCGATTTCCATAAAAAATGACCTTATTGGCAAAAGTATCTCATTGAAAGTCTAGAAACTAATTTACAATCCTTTTAAGAAATATACACAACAATGGGACATAAAACATTAGATTGAATTAATCTAACACCTTATAAGAAATCTATGACCTAATTGTCCAAAGTTTCCTAACGATTTTTTTTATTCTCTTTTCAGATTTCGAATTAACTCATCGCCTCAATTCATCGGGTTCATTTTGTAGTGCTTACAGCCATAACTCAAGTGCAACTCAAACATTTACATACAGTAACGGTAATAGCATTAGTACACAAACATTGGATAGTATGGACCGCGAATTCGATTTGGATGATGTCGAGTTATAGTATAGAATGAATTCTTGTATTGTGTAGAGTGAGCCACAGAACGGAGCATCGAATGCAGCCGTAGAAAGTTTGGCGGTACGGTTGCAGGCGGTGAAACGTGGGCTATCATAGAGCAGATAATCGAACGCTGCATGTAAGCGAGTGAACGGAGCCATTGGTGAATCTTCGAACGCCGGTTGGTCACAAACCACAGCCATATACGCCCACCACGGCATGAGGATGGTAAATATTCAAGATTTTGGGGCAAGGGCAATAACTCTGCTTCTAACGGTCGAAAATGGCTCAAATTCGAACTTGATCTTCGTTTTATGAATATGTATACACATGCCGAATTTCATTTGATTCCATCAAAAAATCTAGTTTTTTAGAGCGTTGTCGAACGGACGGACCGACGGACGGACGGACCTTCGTTTCATGAATATGTATGCACATACGGAATTTCATTTGATTCCTTCAAACACTCTAGTTTTTATTGATGTTGATAGAAGCACTTACTGTATAGAGGTTAAAGGGCGATAACTCCTCAAAACTGACGTAAGAAGCCTCAATATTGAAAAAGCCTTAAATCAGAAGTAAACTAAACTTTCTCTAACCTTTCCATTTAGGTCAATAACATCCATTTTAAGTTCCATCAAAATTGGTTGAAAACTAAGAGAGTATCAGCATATTCAAGATTTTGGGGTAAGGGCAATAACTTTGCTTCTAACAGTCCAAAATAGCTCAAATTCGAACTTGATCTTTGATTTATGAATATGTATACACATACCGAATTTCAATTGATTCCATCAAAAAATCTAGTTTTTTAGGGCGTTTACAAGCAAATGACGGACGGACGGACGGACAGACAGAGGTGCCGACAATATACGTCCACATAGAAAGATGTGGGCGTATGAAAATAGAACGCGGCTACAAACCGTCTATTCGCAGAAATACGGAAGATGTGCAATCGAACGTCGACGCAGGAAAGACGATCCAACTCAATAGGTCAGGCAATCGAATTCATTGCACGGATTTGTGATTGATTGTCTGTATATCCGAAACACGTGTGGGCAGCATGAAATGGCCTGTTTTCAATTTGATACGAGTTTGAAATAGATTTGATGTTTTGATGCAAAGTAATATATTGTGTGCTTTCTTTGAAATAAAACAATAAAATATCCTTAAATACCTTCATTTTCAATCGCCATTTTGTCAGTTACTCTCTCTGGCATTCATTGAGCCAGCAGGAGCAGAAACGTAGGGCGTTAAACTTCATCTTATATCGCTTCATATCCAGGAATTGTTGTTGTATCTTGAACCACAACCATTTGTTCACATTCGTAAAAATTCAAAACAAATAAAAGAAGACGACCACAAAGATTGAAAACTGACCCAGGGGACACAACTCTTGTAAAATTTAATCAGACCATAAAGTTTCTTACTCATTCTTACTCATTGCGTTCAAAAAATTCATTTTAGTTACGCATCAAATATATCATTAACAATTATATAAAAAAAAACATCAAAGGTTAATGCATACACAAATCTATTAGTATAAATAAATCAAGTACCCACGGTCCGGACAGCAAAACGAAACTCAAAATCCAAACAACATTTTGGCAAAACTTTAGTCGCAACTATTCACACGAGGAAGTTTATCAATGATAAGTGAGTAAGTATTTCATAATGAAAGGTGGTATAATAATTGCTAATGGTTGAACACTACTATATTGACGATGTTTTCAGATCTTGGACGACCGAAGTAAACCACAGGAAATGAACGAAAGAAAATATCTTATGTAACATTTTAGTGACATGATAATAAATGAATCCAAATATCTAGAGCTGTATTTTAATCAAATTGATTGAAGTAGCACATAGAAAATAAATGAAACAAAATAGCTCTTCTGTATTTTAATCAGTACAAAGAACCATTGTTTTCTCATTTCACCTTATTTCGATTTGTTCACCAAAACACTCCATTTACGACGACACAGAATTTGTTCTTCAAATTGATCACAAGGTGGCCGAATTTTTCTAACGAGTTTCGGATATTTTTTCTCGAGTTCTTCGACTTTTTCAGGTACACCCTGAGTTATTTCGTCATCCGGAAGAAAACTCGGGAATACTTTTAACTGTTCCCGACACGTATCAGATAGTGGTATACTCCACAAGTCGGCTAAAGGGGCGAGGTTGTACTCCGAGAACTTCGACATCGTCTCGAACCAATAATCGATTTTTTCTTCTTCCGTTTTGAGTTGCGGCGGCATGTCTTGTTCTTCGTATTGTCGGAACGTTTTTTTGTAAACCGACCATCCGAATTGATTGTACAGCTGTGCGTATACGAATAACGCAATCCCCGGATCGCTCTGCCATTTACTAAATCCAGCAGAACTTCGGATAAATTGACGAGCTTTAGGAACTTTGCCTTCCAACCAAGAATGAATCCACGGTGATTTTTGGGCAATGACATCCATTGCGTGGAGGGTGAAGATGTTGCAAGTTACCTCCCCTGTCCCGCGAAACGTCCATGTTGGTTTCTGCATATTATGACCCAATTCGTGAAAGAGACCCCAATTTCCTGATTCCAGCAGAGTTTTATTATTCAACAGAAAGCTACTTTTGCTTGGATCTGCTACGTCCAGATGCGTCACGATCGGATATCCTGAATGCATGTATCCGCAAGATGGTTGCACGTCGGCTACGATCCATTCCCGCCGTTGTGAATTGGGGTCTGTTCCTCTAAGATGGTGATGAGCGCAAACGACTCTGTCCCACGACTCTAGAACCGCAGTCGGATCCTCAAGATCTCCGACGCTTTTGGCCGGTAACGTGAAAACAATATGATGTCCGCCGAGATCGGCCCACAGACCGGGGGCCTGACGATTGGTCTTCCAGTTGATGATGGTTTCGGGCTGAGTGAGGTCAAACAATGGAGATTCTATTGCGTTCTTAACATTGATGATGATCTTGGACGCCATCTTGGGACTCCAGACGTACATCAGACCACCAATGGGAGTCTTCATCTTCAAATTTTTCTGGGTAATTTTCTGCTTTTCAGTAATAATCGGCCATCTTTTCATGGCGTTGCTAGTTTGCAGATGATCGGAATGGCATCCGATTTGAATTTCCCATCCACAATTCAACGATTCTTCAGTCACTATCTCGAGCTCGACCTCCTCTCCTGCTCGGACGTAGAAACCGGTCGGGTGAGCTGCAGGTATCTCCGACTCAATAATAATCCGTCCATCCGACAATGGGGGGTCTTCAGTAAAATCACCCGGAAATAAATCAATGCCCGGCATCTTTTTGTAACCATTTCCGGTTTTAGCTAAGACGTCATGAAGGAACATGACTGATTTTCCAATACTTGAGGATACGGGTCTTTTCTCTGAAGGGATGCATTCGTGCTCCTTCTCCGAAATGATCTTATGGACCTTCTCTCCCGATTTCTTCATGACGGATTGGAGAACCTTCACTGGACAATCGTTGATTTGGGAGAGAGTTGAGCAACAGTTATCCAAGTGCGTATGATCCAACGCATGGATAACGTGCTGTGATTCTGATGCTTTAGAAATTGCTATGTGCAGTCCGGACTTTGGAAGCCAGAAATAACCTTTCGTGTAGATGATGCCAACCTCTTCTAAGACTTCGTACAATGGAATATCATGGATATTTTTGGTATTTCGTATTTGAAGCCAACCCCATGCACATACTGCATGAAGCAGAGCTCCGCCATTTTGAATATACTCCAATATTTCTTTGTCGGTGACGTTTGCGTTACTCTCACCTGTGCAGATCACAATTTTGGCATTTTTCAACGACTCTGGGGTCAAATTCTTAAAATTTTTCATCTCCTTCATGTCGACATTTTCACTTCGTACCAGCCACGATTTTAAATTATCATTAAAGTGTTTGATTTCCGGATTGGTATGACCGGAAGTTGTGTTAATCTTGGTTATATATCCACCATGACCAACTACGGCTATCCGACCACGTCCTAATTCCCCCACGGCTATCCATACATGCTTTTGCTGAGGATTACTCAGGATGGGCCGAGATTCGTCACCTAATACGACCAACGTACTCGGAACGCAGCCTATTTCCGGAAGTACGGAGACGTCTTTTAGAATTTCTTCCCTCCATTTTTCACCTAATTCATCCCTGACGTCAACCATTCTGGAATATACACGAAAATTCTGTCATCTATTGTGGGAGGGGGGTGAGAGGAGGGTGTTGAGTGAAGGGGGTATCAGCCTTATTAAGTACGTATGAGTTTCAAATATAAGGCCCATCATCAGTACATTAAGCGTTGGATTGTAGATTCCCTTTCTGAAACTGAATTAAGTCCGCTTCATACGCGTTTCAAATATAAGACCCAGCATCAGGACATTAAGCTTGGAATTGGAGATTCTCTTCCTCATATGTGATCTCAGAACGTGTATATAAAGAAACAGTGAACTCGCTGATTAGAAGAATACAGATGAAATACTCTGAAAATTACTTACATTTGACGGTCCACGTCTTATATCATGTAAAATATAAGATTGAAAATGTTATTTTATTGATTTATTGCCATATGTTACCTATTATACTATGACTGTATGTATTTATATAGATAGGCACAGCTAGGCCTTAGTACAGGATCAATATCTAAATCATTGATTTACTTTCTCAGTTATGTTTCACCTGTGCTGTCGACAAATTGAAGTAACTAAAGTGCATGTGGGGGGATGGGGGTTCCAGGACAGCAGTTTAAGCCTGCTTTTTTTCGATTTCAAATTGTTGAGGGATCTTTAGCGTGTACAGCCTGTAGCACACAGGGCCTTGGTCTATTGTTCTTTCTAAACGATTAGATGCTTTTTCATTGTCCCTTCCGATCCGCATCACCAAAAAACCAGGTTGTAAAAACCAAAGCTTTTATTAAGGGTCAACATCTTCAAACTTGACACCGAGGGGAAATAGGGCGTGCGTGCCTCTCTATATTTCAATATATCTCAAGCTGTAAAAGATTAAAGTAGAGAGGCTCGCCCTAGAAGACACAATAATTCATTCCATTGAAATCCTTGGTAGATTCAGCTTTACGGAAACTGTCGAGATTAGCCGAATGATGCGAGGTAGGAAACTGTCAAAATATATCCTGGTCCATTGATAGCAGAACTAAAGCCTACACAAACAAAACCAAACGTTGTAACCTGTGTTTAACTGAAAACGCCCCTAAGCACATCTAAACAAACGTTCCAAACTTGTCTCGACATCAGAGTTAAACATCCAACTTCAGTAGGGACGCATAGAGAGAAACTCTGAGTAACGACATGATTCAAGTTCTGTTCTAACATTTCTATTTAAAATTAGACTACATTTTCGTATCTTTTCCGTTTTCTGACAGTTTTAGCCTACAATGTAATTAAGAACTGTAGACCGTTGTTAAATGAACCTGCCCTTGGTATAATGTCTGCGACTAGAATAGCCTTAGATAATTTCGTGTCCGTCTTGAAATCTTAAAATACCTTCATGCGGCTTCTGTCTGTAATTCGTGGGTTCTAATTGTCTATATTTACTCCAGGGATAGTTGTCCTTTGGTTTAAATAACAGTATAACATATAATTATACACGAAAACCGATATAACAAAATTATATCCTTGATCATTTATATAACTGGAGTTAAACACCCTATTTTGTGTTTTAATGAATGCCTCATAATAATATTGTATTATAATATATCAGGAAATCCTTTCTAATTACTTGGATCAAATGACATAGAAGCCGTAAACAAGATCCTCATCACCATCTTAACTAATCCGAAACTATGACCACGCTCAATTTCCTTCTCTTTTGGTCCCATCTAGTCTGGTCCCAACTTATTCGTGCTCATGTGTTTCTGTTCCATCTTATACATTCCCATCCTACCCCGTCTTGTCCTCTCCAGTCCGTATAAATGGATCGAGCCTGCACCCCCCCCCCCCCCTTCCTAACACACACACAAACCCTCTCCGCATCTCAACACATTTCATTTTGCCATTTTTACATTGGATCCTTCATAGGCTGGTTTCGGACTAAGATATATGTGAACTCGGTATGGCATGGGATAATCTTATAACTAACGTCTGTCGGATAAAAGGAAGATCAGCTTCCAATTATTGCTGTCATTCCATTGGTCTTATTATTTTTTTAGACTGAAACGGCTATATCAAAACAAAAGCCATTGGCGCCAAATCCATTCGCTCATTTCTATTCTTTAGGTATTTTATAATTATAGTTTTCTGACTTTGTGAATCTTTATGTGGACACTTATAATCAATGAGATTTTCTCTTAACAGTTTCGTGGATGTTCTTTTGATCATTAGCAGCTATTTATCTCCAATTTTGTGGTTTTGTCGTGAGTGTTTCTTTGGATGTTCTGTTATACTGCAAAGGCTTGCTTAACTCGTATAAACGGAAAGTTATATCTTCATGCGATTTGGCTGTAAAAAAAAGTTATCATTCCAAAAAAAAGGGGAATTTCAAAATTTGTTTATACAACGGAAGAAAATGTTTGATGTTATGTTATCAAGCGGTGTGCTCCTTGCGATTTACATACCAATTGGTTTGACATTAAACATTTTTCATCTGTATATAATGATACGACTGAATCGTCGACTACCAGAAATGCCTTTAATTGATATCCCGGTCTTCAACCTATCCATAATAAGCATTATAATCCATATAATAGGTCTCCCAGCAATGTTAGTCGTCAACATCCAACGTTATGTGGGGACCATAACCGCCCCAGTTTGCCAGCTTTTGGAAGTCTGTGCTTATACCACGTTAACGTTCTGGAATCTGGGATTTCTGCTCGTAGGAATCGAACGCTACATCTCCGTAACGTTCGCTACATTTCATCTTACACAAATTAAAAATAAACATATGTGGATCTGTTGCAGCTTGGTCTACGTCATTGGATCTATCCCTGCGGTTTGTCGCGATTTTTCTGCCGTTCCGGAGCAAGATGAAGTTCTCAGATGTCGCGGTGATCAAACAACTGGAATAGTTGTAAGCGTATTTGTGTCGGTCTTGTGCCTTGCGACATTTTGCTTATTTTTAAGGATTACCATACCCCTGAGGGGATCTTCTTCCCAGAAAGCCGAAGCATGGAAACGAACTTGGACAATGTTTCTGATTTACATTTTGTCATCCAGTTGTTATTTTCCTTTGATCATCGCCAACCTGTTAGGTCGTTTCGTTTTCACGGAATATCTACCCGAAAAGATCAATACGCTACCGATGACTTTCGGAACGCTCGGTCTACTTGGACATTTTGTGATCCACTACAGAAAGAGTGTTAAATTTCGTAAAGAAATAGGTGTGGTCTGTGGAAAGATTTGTAGCCGCAATAACGTCGGTTAAAGAACGTAGCCCTTGTCTGCAAAAAATATCAGGAAGACCCCGCGACAAGCAGTGTACAATGAGGAAAATTTAGATCGATAGTGCTGTGGAGGGATAATCAACAAAAAAGTTTGTAGCATATAGGGCCTCGACTTCTTGTCCCATCAGATGAACCAGACGCTTCCTATGCAAGTCCCCCGACGTATATCACTGACAGAGGAAACCATTGAAAGCACCTGGGCCAGGATCACCTGGAAACTCTCCGCTGTTCTAGTCACACATAATACACCCCAACGCGGACTGGAACTGTTCCTCGTTTCTAAATATAATCGTTGGGATAAATAAAGAAACGTGTGCCCAAGCTCACAACTCAAAACGTAACGGAATTACCTGTGGCGATAAGACCAGTGTAAATCTTAAAACATGCTATTTTTAACTCCGGCATTACTCGTTACGTTCAAGTATTAAAACAATCCGGAGACGTTACGTATTGCATTCTTGAATCCCGAACTCTTATACCGTTCCAACCTGTACTCGTTTGAGAGTGAACTAAGACTACTCGGCGTTACAAGGGTTAAGTCCTGTCTCAGTTAGCTGTACAACCGGCCAACCGTCCATTTCACTAGTTTGTTTGTTCATTCAGTCCGCTGGGTTTGTAACAATCATCCAATATTTGTCATCAAATTTGAACGTTGATGCGACAAGTCCCAAACAAATAATGGTCGTTAAATTCAAATACTTCCCACCAATCAAAGCATTAATCTATGTCACGTGATGAATACCTCAAGGTGCGAGAGGAATGTTGTGTTAGTTTCGGCGACTCACTTCTTATTATTTAGTTTCAGGAAAATCTTCCAAATCTCAAATTTTTACACTTATTCAATTTGAATTGAGGACTGCTCATCTAGCTTTTGTTTGTGTATCAGGGACACGTATAGCTTGTATTTCACCATTCTAATTTCCCATTCGACGTCTGTGGCTCCTGTTATTTCACAAGAACTTTACCTATCGAAGACGCCTTTCAACTTAAATGATATTTGTGGTTTTAGTTGTAATATGGAAAAGAATAAATGTACATTGTCTTTTATTTTGACTTTTTTTCTTCCATCTTTTTTAGAAGGGGGGTGATATGACTTCAGTTTTCATCAATCCCAAGTCTCTGACAAATCGGGTCAGATAAAAGCTTCCTATGAATTTTGGAGACACCACAATACATAAATCTAAACATTGTAATAACTAATCACACGACACTTCCAGTTCACTTTCTTATTTTAAGTGATCTTACCAACTCCCCCAAACAGCCCCCTAAAAAGATCCAAGTCCTTTTCTGTGACTTTACATCCGTATGTAACAATTGTGATTCTGGAAATTGACCTTAAATTCTGGCATCGCTTCCTAACCCTACAAACTCTCTGAGTCTACATCCATACAATGCAGTGTACAATGAAGGCAATTAGATTGGATTTCAAACAAAATCACAAGAGTTATGCAGTCAATTTTCAACTCAGTGATGTCACATTCGCACCACCCAAACTTAGCCATGATTGTTTTAAGAAAGTAGTTTGAAGTAGAAGAGAAAAGGTAAATTGACGATGCGGTAAATGTCAATAGTGGGCGTGTCAGACTGGGCGAACATTTTAGACCTTGTCTGTTCATTTAGTGTGTAATTGAATTACTGACGTGAAGTCATTGTGTTGTAGTGTTGCCTGCAGGAGGAATATTATGCATAGATGAACTACGTAGTTTGATTTTAGGACCGGTACCAAAAAGGATTAAGAATCTCTACGGATTTTTAATTAATTACTAAATTTCGGTGAGTATTTTCTTTTTGAGTTTGATTTATATTTCATAAACGGATTCGGAATCCATGAGAATTTTTGCAAACAATTCGGTAGGTAATTGTTTCCAAAAAAGGTTCATATTTCAAATACAGGATTTTTGCATTGGATTTATACTATAATTAGCAAATATTCGACGAGTGATTTCTTTCGATTTATATTTCAGAACAGGAATTATGATTAATATATTTGAGAATTTTGCATTCGACGAGTTACTTAAATTAGCAACAATTCTGAGCGAGAATTTCTGATTGGAATTTAAGAGTTTCCGGGTAAATTGTTAGTCGTATACTACCTCTTAGAATGGACACCAGAGTCTCAAACTTGGTTATCAGTTGGACTTTCTTATATTTTGGTCATCCTGATAAGTTGATGCCGTAACGTAACATACTTTCCACTTCTCTTCAAAAATACTGTTGCTATTGACTCAAGTTAGGATGAGTAATTTCTATTTCCAATGTTTGCTTTTGTTCGTCAGTTAGTTTTTATATATTTTTAACTGACTAAGTGATGCAATACGACAGCAGTGACTCATCTGTTAAACAGAAATGAAAATGTAATTGAGTTTTACATCCTATTTATCTGAACTTGTTGAGCTAAGGAGAATTGGTAACTCTGGTGCAATGAGGAAAATGTTTGCAAGGACAGCGGCTTTAACCTGTTTGTTTTAGATTTCTGAATGTACAGGGATCATTAACGTGAACAGCCCGCAGCACACAGGACCTGTGTTGCTGGTTTGCTTTTGGGACAACGCCCTCACACCAAAACGTAGCGCATGACTAGGCTCTAAAAAAGGGGGGTTCTAAAATATTTGGCCTATACAAACTTCCATCTTTTTTTAATAACCGAGAAATACCAGTGTGCCATTTTTCAGCCTAATAAACAAAAGTTCATTGAGAAAATATAATAATAACACCACCACCACCCCTCCACCCTGACATCCCCCGTATCAGCAGCTAATAAAAGTTAATTTGAAAACACGTCATGACGTTTGTCGTTTTTGGGGAGAAAAATTTGACCTTCTACTTGCTGTAACAAGATGAAGTTAAGTCAACAGCAAAATCCATAAACAAACATCAGAAACAATGGAAAGTTGGGAACAATACAAATCATGTTAAACAATATCAATAACGTCTAACTAACAGAAAAATATGGAAAAGATGGCAGTTGTGTACAGTACTTGTGACCCCGAATTCTTCCGATTTCGCAGACGATAAAATCATTATGCAAATTGGCCTTGATAACTTCCGCTTCCGGTTTCTCTATAATGTGATTCATAACGTAAGTTGTTGAATTAAAATGCCATTGCTCTTTTGTGAAAATTACTCCAATTTCTATTTGCAATTTTATGCAAAATGACATTTGTTAAGTATTTGGAATTACTGCACGTCGGACTAAAATCGGAATGGGCATTTGGGTCTAGTCGAACCACATGGTTCCATAAATTGCAAAAACGACCCACCCCCAAGTCAACAATTTAGACTAAGCTCCCGGTGACGCTATATTAAAAAATAAAGAAATTGTGACGTTTTATTTAACAAAGATGGCAGCAATGTGATCAATTCTGTTTTTCTTTTAAAATGTCGATTTTTCTCACAATAACGTGATTGTCAAGTCAACAGTCTCCAAAATAAAAAATGAAAATTCAAATTCTCAAAAAATGCGACGCCCCAAAATCAACAAAGACAAGCCACATCAACTCGATTTACAGTTTGAAGTCGAAACGTTTCAGTACGATTCTATCGATTAAGTTTTGTGTTTTTATTTGAAATGTTTTGAATTCGGAAGACATTAAATACACGACAGATATGGGTTATTTGACTCTTTGTAAGGATTGTGTAAGAATTCTTACGTTCTTGTAGAAACTTGGATACAGTTCACTGTGTTTCCTGTTTTAAATGTAGGTACACGTTAATATTTTTCAATGATAGATTTCGAATGTTAGATTTATGTGTTTGTTAGAAATGGGGCTATATATAAATAATTTTGAATTTTTAGAAAGATTTTGAATTGTTATTTTGTCGTGAAGGTATGATATTTTTGAAGTTTTAGAGAAGGATTTCAAATTGTTTATGTGCTTTTCTTTAATTTATGTAGTTTTCAAATTAAGCATTCAGTAATTATCCGTAATATTCGATTTGTTTATTTTGTTTTGCTCATTTACTGTTAGAAAGTATTACCTTTTTTTTACAAACCACGTTTTCTGCTTACCCAAGTCTTTATCCTGGGTATTAAGAGGGAACGGGCTGAATATGGTTGCAATATTCTGGAGATACTCATCCAGCTATTTAGAAATGAAATGAAATTCAGTACAGTGATGTGGACTCGCAAAAAGCTACACTGACAAGCACAATCGCAGTGAATTAAGTGGCTCCAGAAGAGTGATCAGATTATGTTTTGAAATTTCAGAAAAAATGTGTTGGAGAAAAGCCTTACCGTGCCCTACCAATCAACCAAAAGACAAATTAAAGTCACAATGTGAAGCTTTTTATAAATGTGACGACCATGGCGAGTATCTGATAAAATGGCGATGTACGGAACGAAACATTCTGCTGAACCATACATTGTGTTATGGAAACGAAAAGGATCATTTGTGTCCGCCACCTGTAGTTTGTCCTAATAATAATACGCCATCTTTAACAGCGGTGAGTATAATTATGGTATAACATTACGTGGATTTATATCAGGAAAATTTGAGCTATGTAGACTCTCTGAAAGGGACGTCAATAAATAAACATTTAAGCTATGTGTACTTTGTTTAGAAAATGCGTACAGTATTTAAATTATTTCCACTAACGCGTGCCATATCAACATAATACATTATATGGCGCGCCATCGTGGACGTTTTCTCAATACAATGGTAAGAAGTAGGAATTGTCATTCCAACTTCGCAGACGCGTGGTTGTCAACGACCTTTTGGATTCAAACCACAAATATTTATAACGAACTTGAATATTTTTGCTTCCAGGAAAATAAATTCCCTACAGATCTAATCATTGGAGCGACGCTGGGAATCCTGTCGTTTTTCTCAATTTTACTCATAGTATTCGCTGGTGTGAGGAAATGTCACAGCACTAAAAGGTAGGTCTAAGAACTCAAATAAATCGAAATGGTAACAAAATGACATAATGAAATATGGTGGTTCTACGAAAAGAATGTCGAGCTGAAAAATCCAGATACCAAAATAACATTATCAGCTAAATGGACTCCCCGAAAAGGTTACCAATAAAACCCATATTACGCCTAGACTATTGAAGGAATCGAATGCAACTTTGACAAATCCACTTGATGATTGTCTCATTTCAACTTTTCAGGGAGAAATACCCCAAGAATCATCTCCGCCATCTTGCCAAGCGTCGACTAGTTCCGGTATTTAACGATCCTGTTCTAGCCTATGATTTCGGTGTTTATGAAAAAGCCTACAGAGTATTTGAAAACCTCAGTGATGTAAGTAAAACGTGTTTGGCATAACATAAGGAATAGATACATTTTGCCTTGTTGACTATCTGAAAGAGATACCTAGTTGACAGATCTAAACTTCATTAGTCCAATAAATAGAGACATAGAAAACCCCATCCAAATAAGATCAATCTACTGTGCAAATTTTCTAGGCTAAAACCAGATTTAAAAAAAATATCTTTCGTATTTCAGGCATATCAGTCATCTTCGCAATCCAGTAGACGACCAACACAACCGCATCTTCCCTACTACAACGACCAGTCTAGTGATAACGGTCTATTCAGTATTGATGTCGAAGATGAGAGTCGTTATGAACCGTCCATCATTGCCGGAAGTTTCGTGTACCATACGCCGAATAATTTACCACCCCATCTAGCGGCGGATTATCCACAAGATAACGTCTCGTATGACAGTTTTAAAAACGATCATTTGTTCGATTCGTCTGGTCGGGGCGTGATCACAAGTACTTTGAATAATAATCGCCAAACGCCAAACTTATTTGGTTTATAAAGTGAATTGTAAGCGACTTAAGACGCTTTTTAAATGCGATCTGTATAGCACTTTCGGTCACCTCAATGGCGTTTGTGGTGTTGCGGTTTTGAAAGAAGTGACGGTGAACCATCGTCTTCAACGTCTACGCTTTCGGTGCCCAGGGAATGATGAACCTTCTGAAAGTGGTTCCGGTGACGTTGTTGGCTTTTGATGGCGTAACGGCGTCGTAAGTAGTGCCGGACTACAGCGTACGCTACAGATCTTCCGGTAAAGTTTGTGATACCACGGCCATGATAGTAGCGTTAAAATTTAGACTACTATGTCACTGCTTTTAAGAAATACATGTTCAAAACAATGACAGACGGACGCTCAGAGCGCTAAGTATTCAAGACATGTGATGTAACGTTAATCATGTGATCAACGGTCCTTGTGATGTCGGACGTTAGACGTTAAAAGGTCGGACTAGAATGTGGACGTTTCCCACATGTATTAAGACGCATCAACACAGCTGTGTGTATCCCTCAATGTTGTGGGGAAGGGGTATGCTTTTTCTTTATCATAGCTACGTTGTTTGGCATCAAATGCTTCCTACTATCGATGTGAGCCTTCTTCGTCGTACCAAGTTTCCTCAAAAACACGGGTTTCACTCCACATATACCTACATTTTGGGCAGACTGCGTGCAAAAGATGAACCTCAAATCCGCCATTTTGATTTGATTTGCCCACTCAAAAAGCTTTAACAAATGAAAATCATACAAGATGTTAATGAGTTTTCTTATCATTGTATAGTCTCATTTCATTGGTTGTAGACGTCATTCTACGATAATAAAATTTTTAAGATCAGTTGACAAGCAAAATGGCGGAAACAGCAGAAGTGAATTGCGTCCCGAGCAATTTGAAAACTTGGTACGATACAGATGGTCGGAACAATGGTTTGTAAAAAGTTATTTTTATATTTTTCTTACGATTTTTGTGGTGCAATAGAGAAAGTTAACTCGTTTTGGTGAGCGGTATGTATTTATCTATTTCAAACCAATATTAGCATAGCTACAGACTGACCATTGTGTTTTCTGAATTTGACACTGGATGCCAGCCTGCGACTGAGTTATCAACTTTGGAGTGTAAACAGCTAATATTTTATTGGTTTATTTGGAACCTGTACTTGTAAATTCGACTTCTCTTTCAGAGAGTCCACATAGCAAAGATGTTTATTTGATTTATTAATTTCTTTTTCAATTTGGCAAATGTCAAAATTTAAAATTGTATTTTGCGCAGAATTATGAATTGAATTTAGAAAACCACTGTGGTCAGAAAGCCAGGGTCCTGTCCTGTATTTGCTTGTAAATATTTTAATTTTGCATAATAATAAGCTTTTTCACTTTTTGTAGAAGTTTTGGCATTGTTGGTTTTGTTTTAGAAAGTTTTTGAATTTCCCAATGGTTTCACAGAAATATTACTGATATCTTGAATTTAAGCTTCGGTGTTGAATTAAGCTTTTGTAAAATTCAGTTCTCTTTCAAAGTAGGTCATTCGAATATAAGCTTATGATATAGAAATTTGTGTAAAAATGTGTGAAAACTACAAGTTGTTGATTAAAAATGTCCCTGAGATAAATGCAGGTCCTAACGTACACGTATAGATGCAAGGTAACGAATGGAACAAAGAAGTCAGCCAATCGAACACACCCCTGTAGCATATCGAACGTGTTCTTAGCTCCACCACACCAATTTAACTAAAGTTACATCACCTAGACAAAACAGAGTTTTTCTACAACAAAAAAAACGTTTACACCTGGGTAAGATAAATCTCAAGAAATCAATGGAGAATTCGAACGTGTCATCGACATAAACAATGAGAACACTTTTCTTGGATGAAAAAATTATTGAAATTCGGATATCGACAGGTTTGAGAGATTTTTCACATTTTTCTGCACGTTCCTCAAAACGATTGTTTGATCTATTTAGTCGAATGCACTTGCACTTTTTAACATATTTGATTTACATTTTGGCTTAGCTATGTAGATAGTTTTAGATCGTTTGATCCTTTTCAGTTAGTTCAAAGGTCATTTGAATTCAAAGGTCATTTCAGGTTAAAGGCCAAAGGTCAATTCAGGTGAAAGGTCAGTCTATCGTAAGTGATTTCTATAGGCAACATTCTGAAAACGGTAGATTAGTTTTAGTTAACTGAAATAGTAATACTCGTTTTTTCATTGGCTAAAATAGATTAGGCTACGGAACCAATGAAATGTCGTGGTTTGTATTCTTTTGGATATAAGGGAATAAGGAACCAATGAAATGTCTTGGTTTGTATTCTTAAGGAAAGTATGAAGTTTTTGAAGGAATAATTGTATTTGAAGACGTATTAGTATCTTGGTATTTCTTACAAATGTATGTTAAATTTTGATATCATCGTCAGAGAGGCTTCTGAAAATCAAACTGCGACTCCAAAGCACTTCTGCCTTTGCAGAACAGTCGTATGGATTATGTTTCGAGGATCAGCACCTGACCTCGTTACTGTTTGAATGTATATACTATGTTGTATATAATATTTCTGTAGGTGGTTCCTAAAAATGACCTCGCTTCAAATTATGGGTCATTTTTAAGCACCACCCAATATTTTGACCTGTTATTTTGTGTATATTGTTAAAATGATAATTTTTCTATTTTGTTAAATTTTTTGTCATACATTTTATATATTCATCAAACACCGAGAATCTGAGTTGCCTACATTTTACAAACAATCTACGAAGAGCAGCTTGGGAATTATTTTTCCTAAAAATTTGAATTGTAAGCATAAATCTTATGACACAATTTCGTAGGTGCAAAACATTTAACCAGCTCATTCAGTAAAAGAATCTATTGAAAGCATTTCTCACGATCGCAATTTCGTATCTTTTTTGAGATGTAAAATTTTTGAAGACTTCTATGAATATACGAAAATAGATATTTATCAAAAATTTTAAAACTTTTGAATTTTTTATGCATAAATTTAAATATTTCAATGTAATTATCTGTATATTTGAATATTTAAAGTATAATTATTTATGAATATGCTTGAATGAGTTTTCCAGCTATGGGCTTCAGCTTTTGGTTTAGAACGGGCTTCGATTTTACCCTCTTAGCTTTTTTTTTTTTTTACCTTTTCCAATTTGCTGTGTTCCTAGTTTGCATAAATAATTGTTTTAAACGACCACATGAACAAGCTTTGTTGAACGTGTTTTGTTCAAACTTTTCAAATTTGATTTTCGGCAAAGATATAATATTTATAATGTCCGCCCTTTGTTGATATTTTTTAAACGTACAGAGTTTGACCTTTGACCCGACTTTATTTGCATACTGTGCACACGGTTCGTTTTATGCAAATAGAGTTATTCATTTTTTTATTTCGGAAACCGATTTAGACTGCAAAAAGGGAAAATAGTGTTGAACGTGACGTACCGGTACTGTTATTTGGCGAATTTAATTTCCTTATTTGCATTTTTGTTAATTGGGAATTTCGGTCACTATAATTTTGAAAATTTAGCAAAAATTTAGAGATGCTTTTTTCGGACAAATTTGCTGCCTTTATAGATTGCTTGTTTAAATTGTAGACAAACGGGACGTGGTGGAATTGAACTTGTTGCTGTTTGTTTTTTGTATTTTGAAATAAAACTTGTTTTTATATTAAAGTTGGTTATATTTTTTTTACACCTGACAAGAGTGTCATCCGCGACAAAAATCTCCGATCTTAAGAGTCCGAGGTTTTTGGGAACCCTGGCATCTAAAACCTGCAGAGAAATCCATTTAATTTCATTATATTAGCTCAATAATGCGAATTACAAGATGTTAAATTCGATTTAAGAGAGTCCCCACTCGAAGTACAGAACAGTAGGACGTAAAACCCCATTAAGTGTGTACGACCTTGATAATATCTAATATTTACCAAGCGGTTAACAAATATCTCGACATTTACTTAGCTGATGTACAAACGTTCAAATATTTTGGTAATGTGACTATAACAGAATGTTAGGTTATGAAACGAAGCGTATTTTTACGATGTACATAATTGGAAAGTTTTCAGAGAACTTGAATTAAATGGGAATTTTCCGTTTAACGAATTGACAGTGGACATTTGCTACAGTGCACAAGACGAAAACGTTTACGAAAAAATCACCAAGGCAGAGACAAAATAAGGTGTTCAGTAATAGAGTAGACCATTTCTGACCAACTTTCAATGTCAACAGCAAACACCTTGTGTGATTCCACAACTCAACCTTCATTAGCCCAGACTGAAGCAAAACCTTCAATGTAGCAAACAGTAAACACCTTGTGTAACTCTGCGATTCCGCACTCAACCTTCATTAGCCCAGACTGAAGGAAAACCTTCAATGTAGCAAACAGCAAACACCTTGTGTAACTCTGCGATTCCACAACTCCACCATCATTAGCCCAGACTGAAGCAAAACCATAGGGTGTAAAACCCAATTCTATTTCTTCAACCTTACTGATTCCTAACAAATTCTTTTCGATCTACAGACAAGCTTATATTGAAATAAACTTAAAGAGTTTCGCCATTCCAGGGTTAAGTAGGACCGTAGGGAAAAAACTCATTTCATTAAGGTGACAGAAGTAAGAAGATTAATTCATTCAAATTTGTGGCACTTGCTTCACATTCAAAGCGAATTTTTCAATTTTTTTTAAAGATTTTTGTCCTAACGTCACAATACAGACAGGCTAATATTGAAATAAACTCGAACTCGGCTATTACCATTGATTTCAGTAAAGACGATATCAAGACAGATGTGCAAGCTACCACTGTTTGTCTCCAATTCTTGAATACCTGCATTTTTTGCAATCACAGTTTGTAATTGTGATATGGAAATCCTAGAAACCGCTTGAAGTCATTAAGCTTATAATTGCAAGAAAAGTTCGAGTTCGAGCTCAGAGGCGATGGACATTATAGTCACTATTCTAACTCTAGCTTTATATGTATTATGTAGCCCAAGACTTCTATTCTCGACTTCAGAGTTCTCAAGAGTTCAGAAATATTAACAAACATTCATTCTGTTTTTTGGGTTTAAGGTTAGGGTTAATTTAGCAAAATTTTAATTAACTTTCATTCTGTTTTTTATCAGTCTTATTTCAATAATGATCTGGATTAGGGTTTATTTAGCAAAACATTACTTGATAAGACTACATTATGTCTATAACGATATCTTTTCTGCATTCTTATGGTTTCTTTCTTTATACCCAATGAAAATTTGATATTGATCAATTCGTACTTTTAGTCTGAAAAACATAACCAGAGTTCAATTTTGACCTTCAGGTCTTTAGTGCAATAAAACATTACAAAAATACAAGTTCAAACAAGCGGTGAGATCTTAACTAAATGTTGAATATTTTGGCAAATGACATAAACGTTGTTTTTCAGTTAAAACAATTAGAACTTCAATTGAACGATTTGCACTGAAATTAACTTTTCGACTGTTTTCTTTTCAACAATTCAATAAAGAGTTTGGAGAAGCTCATTTGTTTGTTTTCGGTGATTTTGAAAATTGGTTGAAATTCTTTAAAGGGATTACATCGTCGGAATTTATGAAAATTTGGTAGAATTCAATTTCATCTATCCGAAATACATTTCAGATTGAAAATTGGCAATTGTGTATAATTCAGTAAAAACTAGAAGAATTACAACAAAGTATTTCTCCTAAGTTGATATTATAATGTTATTCATTCGTTATTGCCTGATTGTAGGTGAAAACTAATTTGCATTTGTATTGTAAATAGTACAATCAAGTAACCTAATTTCGTGGAAACCTATTATTCGTGGATTTCCGGAAAGGATTAATAATTTACATGAGCGACCTTGCGCGACCTCCGCATTAGTTTGATTTGATAAACATATTGGTTTTCTCTACAATATCAGCTAGTAGAATGAATCCTGTAGTTTCAAGCAAGGTAAAATGTATTAATGTATACTTTGACAAATACAAAATGGCGGATTTCAGTTATTACCAAACGTCACCATTTTCTATCGGCCGAATTTCCTTATAATCCCAAGCGGTAATCGGAATTCCAAGTGTCGTCTGCTAGAATATATTCCCACGAATGAAGCCACGTGATCAACTAGCGGATTCCGTGTCAGCAGAAAATTTCTATGGAACACAAAGTGGACCATATTCTTATGTTGTTTCAGTGACTTTTAGCAACAAATCACGCTACGTATCATATTTTGTCAGTCACTATTTTTTTTTTAAATCGTGGTTCTTTGAAGGAATTGTCACTAGTTATAATGAATTGATATTAAAGATAAATACTTAGAGAAGTTAATTATACCACCCGGTATCCATACAACTTGTTTTTTCTAATTGTTTCTCCGTCACACGTCAGTACGTCAGTCAACACGGCAAACACGTCACACGTCGATGCTACCTTATAAAATTGACGTGTCTGGCGCGTTTACTGATGTGTTTGACGTATATACTGACGGGTCTGACGTGTTTATTGACGTACTGACGTGTGACAGAGACCTTACTCTGTTTTTCTAGACTTATTTATAGATCAAACATTGTACACGAAAATAGGTGACGCATTCTGCCGCCGTTGTCGAGTTGGTTGTTCATGAAATATGGGTGAAAGTGAAGGATTCATAAAGAAAATCGAAATAAACCAATTTTGATTATTTTGTAAAATATCTGAGGAAACATCTAAGACATAATTTTTTTTTTTTTTTTCATTTTTTTAACTTTGACGAAATTCGGTGTTGAATCCTTATATCCACGAAAATAGGTTACACCACTGTAATACAGTTCCGCACGTGTTATGTAGGATCGTGTTGATTGGCTAGTTTGAAAATCACATGACTTATGAATATTTATTTTTACAAGTCTTACCTGGTATAAATATGTAATAATTCCGGACTTGAAGAGACGATGCAGTTTTAAAACGTAAAGTGTCATTCCTCGCCCACGTGGTTGGTCCTAACATTGAGTGTTGATTGGTTAAAGTTTATTGGCAAGATGATTAATATGACACAATTCTCATTCCTTGTATCTTGTACTGTGGTGCAATCATAACCGTAAAAGGCTGAAAGTACAAAAATGAGCAAGGATGTACAAAACAGAAAAAGAAATCATAAATTGAAAATAATAAAAAAGTAAAGGCATAAGAAAGTGGATGGAATTTAAGAGCATGATGCAATGACACACTTACGTATAGCAGTCATGGGTTTCCGTACAAAATAATTTCTTAAAAGCAGGTTGCATAGTTTGACATTCCAGGCATTGATAAGACATTGTAAATGTTATTTATAGTAGGTACAAACATTTAATATAGTGTCACATGTACAAAGTTGGGCGGAAAAACTGACGCGAGGGATCTATGCATAATTTGGCGCCATTTTGTCGGGTTTGTTTACGTTTTGGTAAAAGCTTTCAGACAGCATGAAAAAAACATAAAATTTGGATAGAAATTATAGATCCTGTGATATTTCATATCATAGGAGGCTTATCTTATATAATCGGGTATAAACTTACATTGCGGTTGGCTAAACCTGAAGATTTGAGAAATGAATTTGAGGACTTCATTGCTATGCAAAATTAATCATTTTTATCTCTTAGACAGAAGAGTTCTAAACAGAAAGATGACTCTTGTCAAGACTGAGCTAAGTTTCAGACCACAAATACCACACATAAATAAAGTGATAAAATGGTAACATTACATAAAGCTAGACAAGTCTATCCCTTTAAAAAAAAATAGCAGATTTTCTTGACTTGAACTTAAAACGAGTCGAAGGAAGGAAGTCAAAATCTTTACAAAAAAAATCTTCAAAAATTTTGTCAAAGAGTTGATTTTATTGAGGGTATCGGAAGGTCGGAAGGGAGGTAACTCCAGAAAGAAAAAACCTTCGAGATCAATACCAATTGACTTTGTTTATTTATTTATTTGTTTGTTTGTACTGGAATAAACGTTTCAAGTTTAACAATTTAACGTATACATATTATCTGCGTGTCGTCAATTATTTGCTTTCTGAGTTTCCACATTTCTCTGTGTGATTTTATTTAGTTTTGCGTAAGTTAAAGTTATATGAAATAAAAGTATCACGTCATAACTTTCTTGTATTTTATTAGTCTCGCGGTTCAAGCTATGCGATATACAATGAAGGAAATTTTGCATAGGCTGTAATAATCCTCTCAGTTAGAACGTCAAGTTTTAAAAATAAATTTCTCTGCAAAAAATGGACTCAACATCCCTATCAGAGAGTCAACAGAGCTATTATATATTCATAAGTTATTTAGCTGTGCCCTTCGTCATCGCTTTCACAGAGTCCACATAGCTAATAAATATCCTATCAGAGTCCACATAGCTAACAACATGTATTTGGTATTTAGGTGTGCCCTTCGTCATCGCTTTGAGAGAGTCCAAATAGCTAATAAATTTCTCTGCAAAAATGGACTCAACATCCCTATCAGAGAGACCACATAGCTAGTAATGTTTATTTGGTATTTAGGTTTGTCATCTTGGCATCCATATAGAGAATCCACATAGCTAATATCGTTTCGTTAATATTTATGTTTGTCAGCTCGGTATCGCTTTTAGAGAGTCCACATAACTAATGATGTTTATTTTCAACAATTTTATTTAATAATAATTTACTAAACTAACAAATAAATAGATAAATAATAAAAAAAATAACAAGCTGAATTGAAAATATCACAGATCGCAGTCAAAAGAAGGTATCGCCCGAAAATAAAATCAGCTGTTAGAGAAGGCTTTGTTAACACTATGTTCTTTTTTGATCATGCGCATTTATGTCATGTTCAGTTGTCGTAGTGTTTACTAGTGACATGTTCAACTGCTGTGTTCAATAGTGTCATGTTCAACTGCTGTGTTCATTAGTGTTATGTTCAACTGTTGTGTTCAATAGTGTCATGTTCAACTGTTGTGTTCAATAGTGTCATGTTCAATTGTTGTGTTCAATAGTGTCATGTTCAATTTCGTTGTTGTCATCAGTGTCATGTTCAATTGATGTTGTGATGATTAATGTCATGTTCAAATTTCGTTTTGTTCATCCGTGACATGTTCAATTGACGTTGTGTTCATCAGTGTCATGTTCAATTTGTCTTATGTTCATCAATGACATGTTCTATACTCGTTGTGTTCATCAGTATTATGTTCAATTTTCGTTGTATTCATCAGTGACACGGTAAATTTTCGTTGTGTTCCATAGTGACATGTTTGATTGTCGTTGCGTTCATCAATTCTCAGTATTCATAAGCCATGTTCATTTACTGTTATTCTAAGTTTTGGCGATGTTCATGATGAGCTTGTTCATTATGAGCTTTCACTATGCTCTTGTGGCACTTTTGGTAGGTTAAAACAGTGATCGCTATTGTAAAGGCTGGTATATCTTCAGTTCAGTTTTTATTAAAGCTTAATAACTCTACTTTTAGCACTAAGGGCATTTCAAATATTCACTCTACCAATGGTGAGTTCCTTAAGGCCCTGAAGGTTGGAATTATAAGGTGATGTGTAAGGCACAATGGTAGATTTTTGAGGTGACAAAGGTATAATGTCTCCGTTTTCGTCAACGTCGTACAAAACTTCAGTTACTGTTGAACAATACCTTGGAATATCTAGACTCTTGCTTCCAGTGCTGACATCGTGTTGAAGATTTGCTACAGCAAAATTTGAGCCTGGACGATGTTGCGATCGTTTCGGTGGAAAAGGACTGGCGTTCGTGGAGTACCGTCCAGGCACGTGATACCACGCCATCTTGTGATGAATCTGTTGATGCACATCTCTGGGAGCCTCCGGAGGTCCGAGTAAGCTATTTATAGAACTGTTGGGACCCGCGATGCTGCGAGTGGTGCTTAAGGAAATTGCGTGGGGTCCGGGAGTCTGACAACGCGCTGCATGACAACCCTTTTCGGATCGCGGACGTAGCGGAAGACTTTTTGAAGACACCATCGACAAGGCACTATGTAAATTTCGAGATTTTTTGGGTCGTTGGTGTAAGAAGCGGTTTGATGGATTAAATTTGTTGTATAAAGACAATGGCGCGCTCGTCGGTCGTCGTCTGGCTTCTATTCTCACCTCTGAAACAGGCTGAGGTGGCGAGCTCTGTTCAGGGGAGACTACTCTGGAGGCATAATTATCAATCACATTCTCTTGAGAATTGACTTCTTCAACTTGCGAATTCTTTTCATCCTCTTTGACCAATTCACAGGATATCTCAGCATTATTGAGCTGACGCCTGGCAAGAGTTTTCAGACCTGTCACAGGAGTCAGCAGAGGCACAGCTGGATGATTTACAGCAGACGTGGTCATCTGACGACTCTGAATATCTCTTTTTGCCAAATGTGGTCGTTCATTTTCCAAGAGCAGTTTTTCAGAAGCACTTATTTGACTTAAAGCACTACCAGGGGAAGCGATGCGGTACAAACTGTCGGTGCTGTAGGATCGAAACATGCTTAATCTATCGTGGTGTTGACGCTCCTTTTCCCGGCTCTTAAGATCCTTCAGATCATGATCTCGGAAGCTAAGGCTGCTGTACGGATAGTATTTGGACCGATGATCCGTGGGCCTGGCCGACCCGAACTGGTACTGTCCTAACTTGATAGCAACCTCTACGTTGGTCAGTAGATTCAGAAGAACTTTCACCTCCTGATGGTTGGCACCTGCATTTAAAGACAGAAAAGGGTGAAAAATTATGTGTTGTTATAAAGTACTGAAGCAACCTTGGGCCATGGTTTGTTTTCTTTTTAACCCTGAATCTGACTAAATAGTTTAAAAATTTGATCAGAACTGGAAAATCCTGACTTACTTACTAAAAAATGTTGCTTAAAATCCTCAAAGAACAGATAATGCAATCATTTAGCCCAATGATGCTAGTCTAGGTCCCACAAAAAATAAAGTACAGATGCATGCAGTTGTAAAAGGTTACCTAAATGTTGCGTTTTTATATCTAAAGCTCTGGACAGGCAACTTTTAGCTTCAGTTTTAGCTTTATAGCTCGATTCTTCTTGTATTAGACTACCTGAAATAACAAGAGCTCATTTTTATATTTCTGTTGCCTGTCCTTATTGAAGATTTTTGCAAATCTACTTTGTAACTAAAAGATAGGTCATTCTGAACAAGGAAACACTGAATCAAGAATGATTCTCTGTAGCTAGAAGCATCCATTTTAGAAGAAACGCACCAATCGGCATTGAACATCCATATTACAGTGGCTGCATCAAGAAAGTTTATATTAAAACAATGCTTATTTCTGAATAATTTTGAGATTTGGTCGAAACTTAAAACTTACCCAGTTCTACCAATATCTCGGCTATTAATGTATGGTTGCTTCCAAGACATTTTTCACGTATAGTTAGAGCTCGTCGATATAAATATATCGCTTTGTTATAATTCACTCTACAAAATTACACAAAAAAATATATTACTTGCCCCTCCAGATATATTACTTGCCCCTTCAGATATATTACTTATCACTCAAGATATATTACTTGTACCTCCAGATATATTACTTGTACCTCCAGATATATTACTTGTACCTCCAGATATATTACTTATCCCTCCAGATATATTACTTGTCCCTCCAGATATATTACTTGCCCCTCCAGATATATTATCCCTCCAGATATATTAATTATCCCTCCGAACAATCAAGTCTGGTTACTTACCCAGTGATGTTATGAGGTGAAGAATAGAGGCGAGCTAAAGCCATTAGATTATCTGATATTAAGATATTCGAGCGTCCATATTGCTTCTCACGTAACGTTAACGACTTCTCTAAACAAGTTTCAGCCATGGTGAAATCACCTTCCTCAAATCTAAAAATACATAGTAAAACTTCTAAATTTCATTTTTGATGTTCTTGATTGAAACTAACCTTCTGAAAGAAACAGTCACCCTCTCAATACCAATTGTGATTCGAACTCACTGACACCCTTTCCCTGAGAAACCAGAAACAGGTTGAGATCATTCTGAAAATCTATCAATTTAAGCTCCCAAGTTCCGTATTGACAATATCACCCCCAATTCCAAATCGTGTACCTAAAACATGTGTCATCAGCTCTCAAGATCCTACATTGGAAAGGTAACTCCCGATACCAAAACTAGCTGTCCTGATAAGGATTGTGTACCCAAAACACAGCAGCAGGACACCTGTCAATCAAACCTCAGCAATCAGCAATGGATATTCACTTTTCAACCAATCAAAATGCTCTATTCAATAAAAGCTTGGTATCTCATACCTTAACAATCCTAAGTTATACTCAATGTTGGCTTTCATTGGTTGACAATCTGGTATTTTATCTAAACTGTCTAGCGCCTCTCTGTACAGATCTTCTGCCTCGTAAAAATTGCCTTCTAACATCTTCAGTTTCCCCAGCTGACTTAAAATACTCCCTGAAATGACATTTACAAAACTGATTTACTTGCCAGACATGACTGACTAGATAGCTAAGATGTCCGGTATTGTATTTGTTAGATATCAAAGGTAACTAGAAATCCAATTTAAATGATGTGCTAAGGGAGACAACTTCAATCTTACAATACAGCCCACAATTAAATGATGTCATTTTCTGTGTATTATATTGTACATTTACAAAAGGCAGCATTCCGACTTTCAAAATGCCAAGTGTTGTGTTTCCAACGCAGGTTTTGGCAGCAAGAAATGAGCATGAGCCCATTGGGCAATGCTGGCAGACATTGGCTAAATATACCCCAAAATGTCAAGCCCAGAAACAAACCTTTGAGGATATGTCTCTCTGTTCATGAGATGAGTCATTATGACAGCTCTGCAGTAAAGTCTAAAAATACACCAAAAGTCAAGATCAAAACAAACTTTTTAAGCAGTGTCTTTTGAACAGGATGGCAGACACACTTATAGAATACTCCAAAAGCGAAGCCCAAATACAAACCTTTAAGAATGTGACTCTCTGTTTCATAAATCTGTTCATCATCTGAATCCTGGAGTTGTAACAGAGCTCGTAGAGATCTCTTATAATACAGATAACTCTGATAGTACTGTTTGTTCACCAGGTAGATATTACCTACACACTCTAAACTTCGGGTGTATATCAATTCTTCTAGTAGACCTAAAGGACGATTCTGAAAAAAATGATTTATTTATTCAAAGAGTCTGCCAATGCTGTTGTGAAAATTTGCCTCATTGCAAACTTCGGGTGTAGATCAATTCTTCTAGTAGACCAAGTGGACGATTCAGCAAAAACATTTTATTTATTTACATAGGCTAATGCTGTTTTTAACAAAATCTCCCTCATTGCACACTGCATGGTGTAAGTTGTCTTCATTAGTCCAAACTTGACCCAAAAAATTGTGTGTGTACGTTTAGCAGTTTTTTTTACACCTAAATGGACTGATGAAGATGAGCGAAAGACGATACAGTGTACAATGATGGAAATTTAACATTAAGTCATTTCTTTTTTCAATTTTAAGGTTGAAAATATGACAAAAAACAGACTCATTCAAAAACCCAAAGCAATGCAGAAAAGTAGGATGTAAAACTCTATTGTGTTTGATTCATTCCCTCATACCCTCTACCCACCTGTTCCTTACCTTCTGAAGATATTGAGCTAGAACTGTAAGTATCTCTAGAGTAGAATCATTATAACCCAGTTCCAATAACAGTTGAGATATATACCAGGTGATAGAGGCTACTTCTGATAGCGCCATTTCTTTAAACACACACAGTTCTGGAAGTTAGGAGAGAAATATTAATAAATTCCACATAGCTAACCATTTTTATATCATATTTGGGTTTTTCAGAGTTTTATTTTGTAGCTCAACTGAAAAGACTAAAACATAAACCTTTACCTTTGTCATCAGCCTCATCATCACCTAGGTAAGAAATAGTATCATCACCAACGCTCTTTTCCTGAATATAGAATAAAACACCCTCCTGTTCAATAAGTGACTAGCATTGGCAGAGCCAACCAAAAGGGGGGGGGCAGAGGTGGCAGTCGCCCCCGCACTAGGTTAGAAGTTCAGGCAATCTCAGATATTTCGCACCCCCATGGACGTAAACCTGGCTCCACCACTGGTGTCCAGAACATAAGTTGTTCTCCATTTAACATCAATATCAGCTAGTAGGACGGCTCCAAAAATCTGAGACGCTATCTTTGTTTGGACAAGGACCAGCTGGTAGAAAAGATCTAAGTTTTTAAATTTGTAAAATCATAACCAAGCAGTTTGACAATGAAAACAGACAGTAACTATGTAAAATGGACACACTTTTTTTTTAAGAATTTTGGCTGTAGACAGCATCCTCAAGAACCTTGATATCAGAAAAGAATCAAACCTTGTCCATCTCATCTTTTTCTTCAATAACAGAGAGTTGTCTGTAGTCTGTGATTGCCGTTAGAAACGTGTTGGTTTCATTCTTGACAGAATTCTTGGATAATTCCAGACTTTGTCTTCTGTATAAATCCTGCTGTGGATTATGAAATATATTAATATTGGTTTATTTCATGTATACAATATAATTATGATTATTATACACACGTAGAGTGAAGCCCTTCTTTCTTTCTGTCAGTACTTATATACTGTATAATTGTGATTATAACGCGCACCCTTTCTACTGTCCAATTATTTTTCTGGACATATCTTATCGCTGCAACAGATTACACCCAAAATCAAAGGGTATCAGAAATAAGACGGGGAATCCTTATTTGGGACAGAAAAGTATGGTTCTTAGAGCTCTTTTAACAATATTTTTTAACAGACAAAATTCTGGCATTTAAGGCATCGAAAAGTCAGATAGCGAAATATTTCGTGGTTTTGCTTGAAGAGGCCTTGGGAACATCATTTTTTAAGAAAAAAGAACTCCTTAATTAAAACAAAAACTTGATTCTGTCTTACCATATTTTGATCATTGTCGTGTAAATCAGCCAGACCAATGGTAGTGAGGTAATGTCTATAAATAGTAACAGGATTGTAGCCATGTTTGATGAGTATACTCCAATAATATATTAGATTATAACGATCAGTTGGGTTCTTCATGTAAATATCTAACAAATACGGCAAATATCTGAAATCAACGAAATTATCTATAAGAAACCAGATCTGTCCAAATTCACGAGGTTGTGCTTCAAAAGAGTAAGCAAACTCTGCTACATAATAGAAAACAATCAGTCATGTCCTTGTTTAAAGTATGAGGCTGCTAAGGCTAAGCAATGTAAGATGTTTCCTGCTCAACTTGAAATCTGGAGCCCGATCCCAACATTCTAAGATAAATCTATCTTAAGACTTTTTGCTACAAAAATGTGGAGTAGGGTCCAATCCTCACATACAAGCTTTCCTGACCAGACACTTCAACCTCCATCACAAACAAGAGGGGAACTGGGTTGAAATTTTGAAGGTTTTATCTTGAATGATGCCAGGAATGAAACCCTGGACCTTCAGGTTAACGATCACGCGCCAAATTTTACTGAGCTACCACAGCTTCTTACAAATCTTAAGAGATTTTGATATACCTACTTCTCACTGGTCAATATATTTATCAGATTGTGAAAATTCCCCGACATTAACAGATGCCATGGCAACTCGTCAAGTTGGCGATGGGAGAATGGCTGTTTGAGGAAGTAGATAGCCAAATGTTGGTGGAATATTCTTCGTTGATTGGATTCTTCTGTTGGGTGAATTTCTCCTGCTGCTTGCTTGATGCTTTCTGGAATAAAATGTCCACATGATTATCTTTAGCTATGCGGACTCTCTGAAAGTGATGCGCTGAGTTGCTAACCATGAATGTGGACTGTGTGGACTCCCTGGTAGAAAATAAACATTAAAAGCTATGTGGACTCTACAAATGTTATGCAGAAACATATAAAAAAAATGAGAATCCAAATATTCCAAAAGAGCAAATATGGCCAAAGTAATTATTGTAATGGCCCTGAACTTACTAAATAAAGTGTATTCAGCCACCTCCGTTAAATGTTGATGAGAGAATTTTATCAGACCATTGGAATCTTCACGTAGATTGTTACTAAGGCATTGTTGTAGAAACATCCAATCAAATTGAGTGACTTGTTTGTTGCGTCTGTAACCAAGTTGATGAAGTAAAGACAAGATGTCCGACTGCGTCAGGCCGTCTCGAGATAAAACCAACAAGCGTAATACATCAGGTACCCAGCCAGTTGTTTCTGCAAAAAATATGTCCGAAAATTTAACTTAAAGGCCATGGTTTCGCCATTGCAGGGGATTGATTTGGGTCTTGAATATATGTAAATAGCCTTCATTAGTATTAGAACTGCACCAAGATCAATCAATCCCTTACAGTATTCGTCTAGGATGTCTTTTCTAACAATGACAGTGTGTCAAAAAAGAAATGTCGTCATTTCAACGATGGCAAAGGGAAATAACTCTTACCTAACTCTTCCTCAGTAATGCCGTCTTCAGTAGCACTATCCAAATACCAGCTATAGTCACGTACCCAGCGCTGTAGGCTTCGTATCCAAAACTCGCGAACACTACACAACTCATAAAAATCATCAAGGTATTCTGTAAGATCTCGATACACATTGTAACACGACATTTCCGAGGCTAGCAGACGTAAAAACAATGGCTTCTGCGATACTTGAATCTCGGAAATCTGTTTCAGATTATGTTTTGAAAGTCTTTGATAATAGAATTTCATATTTTCCATCAAAATCAAAGGTTTCTGAGTATTTTCGACCAATGATTTGATAGTGAGAGTTTGTACGTCATTACGTTTGGACAAGGAGTGGAATGTAAGATCGGAGCGCGATGTTGTGAAGATTATTTTACAATGTGATGGAAGATACTGGGGCAACCATCCAAAATCTTTTACCTGTCAATGAAAAAAGCGACATTTCGGGGTAGAGATCACATTTAAAAAAAATGAAGTGGGATTTACTTGGTATATTCAGAAAAGTGAGATGCAAAGCTCCATTTCATTTGATTGAGAAAATCAAACTAAGGTGTGGAAATTATGGACTTGTATTGGATTGGTCAACCTGATCCTCCTCAACCATACATGTCTGACTAAGAAATCAAAAGGTCCATATAAGTGTTGAGAGAGAGAACAATACTACAACTGCCACCCACCTCCTGAGGAGTTTGTCCGAGTGATCCACCGAGTTCATCCAGACCATCCAATAGAATGATACAAGGTATGGAAGATATACAAGCCGAGAATGATTCCGTCAGTTCCTGGAAACTCTTCATCTGATCCACGTCTACCATCGATTCCTGTTTCCGCTTTCCTGAAATCAGGAATTCTGATTCAAATTTTTGAACAAATATCACAAACAAGAAAAAAGAAATACATATACATGAGGTTCAGATATGTAGACATAGAGAGACAGACAACCCCATACAGTGTGGAATGAAGTAAATTTTACCAAGGGTAATTACTTAGAGTAGGCTTATAACTCACCATTCATCCTTTGCTTAAGCTGTGAAATAAAATGGCGTAGAATAATGGCGATGTCGGTACTATTCTTACTACAGCCGATAAAATAGTGTATTATGGGTAACTCAGGGTTGGTCTCCGAGATTCTGCCCAGCCATTCCACGATTAACGATGATTTACCAACACCTCTATCTCCAGCTAATACCAGGATCGAATTCCGCTTTTCTTTCATTTTCCTAAAAAATAAATTCAACGCCAAGGTCAATGCATTTGGCCCATAATGTCATTTGTTTAGACCTTGATGCCACTTGATGCTACTTTCCAATCCAATACAATATTTATCTCATATATATGCATCTTAATCTTATGCTGACACATGTTTTGGATAAACAACTCTCAGCAGGACAATTATCCAATATTTGAATGCATAAGATAAGTAAGAAAAAAGTTATCATTAAAAACGCTATCTCTTGGCCTTGTGAGCTTTCAAATAAACATGAGCTCATTTCATCATAGCACATGTGTTTCAGATACAAATTCTTCATCAGGCAACAGAACAGTTAGTTTGGAAGACAGTGGACCACAGCCATGTACGCCCAACAAGATATGCGGATGGTAAATATTAAAAATTTTGGGGCAAAAGCAATAACTCTGCTTCTAACGGTCAAAAATAGCTCAAATTCGAACTTGATCTTTGTTTTATGAATATGTATACACATACCGAATTTCATTTGATTCCATCAAAAAATCTAGTTTTTTAGAGTGTTTACAAGCAAATGTTGACAGACTGATAGGGGTGCCGACAATATATGTCCACATAGAGAGATGTGGGCGTATAAAAATGGAATGGATCTTTTTATCGAAAAAACGTTCAGCTTACCTATCGTACTCGTGGGCTTCTAAAGCAGACATCTGAAGTTGAGTAAAACTGTTAAACTCTACAGAACATTCATTACTGACTGAGATAGCAAAGGTAGATAACTGTGTTATAACTGCGTCTGCTGCTTCAGAGCTGACATAAGATTCTTTACGATCGAAATAAAGACATTGTTGATGAACCCACTCTCTGTATTCTTCTGTATCTAAAACAAAAACATTCCAAGAGATATAATCATCTAAATATTGTCTTTGTCATCTGTATCACTATTCAGGATAAATAAATGACTTCTGGTTCCCTCACAATTAAATCACCTTTGAAATTAGGATGGTTACCACTTTCATGTCATTGTTGTATGTATTCTTCATTTAAGAATATTAAGGGCCTTGAAAGTAAAAGCACTCTCAACTAAAATTATCAAATTTGTAAAAAAAAAAATGGAGAAAACTTACCTAAAAAATCTCCATCATTAGCTAAAGGTGGATAAATCTGATCAATCACAGTCTTCCAGTCTTCTAAGACTAGACTACCCAGTTCCTCAATAGTCTTGAAATATTTCACAGTCAGTCCCTTTTTCACGATTCGCTGCTTCAGATCAGCAACTTTCAATCCTGCATGTTCATTTTCCGCGAAATAATTTGTTTTAAACTTTTCGTGCTCTCTTTCGTGCAAATGTGCTAACTTTTCTTCCAAGTGTTCAGTTTGTCGAAAATAAAAATATCCAAATGTGGCATCTCTTAAAAAGGCAGCTTGAATGATTTCCAGTTCGAAAATGCTGAGGTTTTGATTGGCTTGGTCAAGAATCCATGAATGACCATTTAAGGCAGCGATCAGAAAGTTTTTATCAATGGCTGAACAATCCTCCGGAATCTCTGCAACTGTATCTGGAAGTTGAGGAGAATTTTCTTGTCTGTACACACCGTAGCGCTCGCCGATTAGACAAATCAGAAAAGGGGAACACTCCGCAGATTTCAATAACAAATGCAGAAGTCGGCCATGTTGAAAATCTGTATCCTTCTTTGACCATAAATTATCGAAAGGCATAAACTGTGCTCCGCGCTGGAGACAAAACTGTTTTAATTTTGGAAAGATGACTTTCGATAAATATTTCCTTTCAACTTCAAAATCTTCGATTGTAGAGCATATGTAAGGTTTGATTGGTTGACGCAGCTCAAATCCATCAGTGGCGACCATCTTGTCAATGTTAACAAAGCTCAACAATTTCTGCTGACAACTGAGATTTATTCTACCAGCCTACATTTCCTGAAAAGATAAGATAAAATATCAATATTAGATATCTCGATCATTTATAAGGAGGTTTCTTGAAAATTTATTGGCCCATTATAAATTTTCTCTGAACAATTATGAGCTTTTACACTTACAAATTACAAAATGACGCCACATTAAATTGGTGTTATCAACATGTTATAAGTCCATTAAAAAATTATTTTTTTTGGATTCAAAATTGATCTTTGAAAAAAACGAAAAAAACTCAGCGACAAGATGCATCAAGGAGCATATCATATAAGAAAATTAATATTGAATCAATTCTTCCACTGGCTTTCAAATGGCTACTTACATATTGTGTTTAAAAAATGACACTATGTTTATGGTAGAACAGAAAATGACAGAATTAACATACAAATTTTCACTTTCTGCTCCAAAATTGTACTCCATGAGTTATAGTCTATAGGTATTGGCTCTCTTATCATAGTGTGACAGAAAATAACACAGTTAAAAAGAGAAAACCTGTTACCCTCTGAAAATTGTACACCACAAATACTTGACTGTCTTATTTTCTATAGTAAAGAGATTATCATAAAGCTAATCAGGGATTAAACCAATAATCCCCTTTGATCTGATCTTTATCCCATTATAGCAAGATTGCTACTTGATCACTTTAAGTCAGAGGGGTCACTGAAAATTGATTTGGAGTTCAACTGCCATCATTTGCATGGCCAAAGTTATTAATATGCAGATCTAGACATTAAGCTGTTTTGGGGGTTTTTCTCGGTAGTGATCCAAACTTGTCACGTAAGGGTTGCCAGCAGGGCTTTATACCAATCAGACATTTATAATGTTCTGTGAATTCTGAATTTGTGACATGCGAATTTTGTAACCCATGCAAATGAAAAATAAATTTTCATGTTCAAAGTTATAACATGAATAATATCAATGTGTAACTTTATAAACTGAGGATTCTGTTTTGAAAATTGGAAAAAGAATGCATCAGTTTTAACAAAAGACATTTTAAAATTGACCATCAAGTCTCTTATGATGGTTAAAGTGAGTTTCAGATATAAAACCCATCATCAGTACAGCTAGTTTTTGAATGAAATGAAAATGTCAAAATTAAGGTTAAAAATTAGGGTTGAAGGCACGTAGACATGTGACCAAAGGAAGTGAGCTCGGCGCTTTATTACCTTATGTAATCGTGGAGACTTTACAGAGCAACACACAGGCATATATACAACATCCTATGTAATAATTACACGTATAGCTCAACAGCTGTTACCTATATACTCAGTGATAACACTTAAATTATTATAAACCATTTGATATAGGAATATTAATTATAATCTGGTCTAATAAATATATTAATCAATTATATACACCATTGTTATCCTAGATAAAATTTATTATTCATAGATTTTATATAAAAACTTTTTATTTTCATGTGAAAAGAAATTCTGATGGAGTTTGAGATCTGAATTGATTTTGTGTAAAATTTTACTTATTTTGTGGAAAAATATTATAATGTTAGTTTACTTTTAAACAAAATGCATTTTTACAAGCAAAATTGATATGGCAAACTTTTTAGGCTTTTTAACAAAAGTTTCTGTAAGATAAACCACTAAAAACTTTAGATATCTTTGTCAAAAATATCTAAAAAATATTTATTTTACTGTTTACAAAATAATAAATAGTTCAAATTATCATGAAATAGAGACTTAATACAATTTCAGAACTCAAATCAACACAAACATTAAACAAAATTCAATACCTTTCTTAACAAAAAAGCACAAATCAGTGTTCAATGGAAAAAAACTGGTAATCAAGTCCTTGTTTACTAACGAAAGGTCACTTTCCATAAAATAAAAACATTAAAAAAGATTTAAAAATCATGACCATTTGACTTACTACAGTGTTCACAAGTTGTTAGGTTTGTGTATTGAAGAGATCATGAAAAGTTACCTAGCACTGTAAGGTTTGTAAATACACCCTAATAACAATATAAGTATTCAATCTTTTATACTTGAAAATAGTTTGTTTATATTCAATATACACTCATGTCTTGTCAAGTCTTGTTTGACTATCTAGTTTAAAGGGACAGCACTGGGTTTTCTTAGTAGGGCCTATGCAATTTTACTGACAATAGAAAAGAATGACACTGATTTAAAGGAACAATGCAGGGTTCCATTAAGTCTTGGTGGCTATCTAGTTTAAAGGGACAGCACTGGGTTATTATGTATTAGGTTTCACTTACAATGGAATAGTATTTTGATTTAAAGGGACAGTGATAGGTTTACATCAAGTTTTTTTAATCTAAATAGGCTTGCCATTTTAATTCAACTCAATTCAATAATCTTAACCTATTTAAAGGAGCTCTGTTGAAGACTAAACCATGTTTAAATTAAAGGGACGGTGCTGTAAAGCCAGTGTAAGTTTTGGCAATCTTTTTAAATCTCAAAAGCTTAAAGGTACTTTCTAATAAGTCATACTGATTACTTAGCCTGTTTAAACAACACTTTAAAAATTAATGATATGCCAATCTGTTATAACTCATGAACTGAAATCTTACAGGAAACAGTTTCCAAAAATCATTTTGTCCAGCCTTCTATAACCTATTGTGAAAAGACTTCAGTAGAAAACATAAACACGTGTTTACTACTAAGGTCAATAGGGGTTATTGACCTAGGTCACAGAGAAAGGCCCCTACAGTAGATTGAAAGGGCCCTACAGTAGATTGACCATTGTCATGCAGTAAGGTAGCTCAGGCAAAGGGTTGTCATGTTATCTACTAGATATAGATAGTGCCAATGCCAGTGGAAATATTGAACAAACAGTAATATCTACATGGAATCTCTGAAAGGAATTTCAAGTTGACAACACTGTTGCAGAGTGCTGTCAGGTGCTCTGAAAGAGTAAGCATTGCCTTATACAGAGCCTAAGATTCCCAAATCAGTTTTGAATGGATTCTTACCAGGTGGACGTTTAATTCAAAAGACAAGCATCATGAAATTTAAATTGGATGAATTTCTAAACACCCCCTACCCCTCCCCTTTCTTTACAGTGCAAAAACAAAAATATAGGCTAACTCACAAACAACAGCTCCATGTTATTCCAGTTTTCACCACAAACCACAAATGGCAAAAAGAGGCAGAATTTTCAGTCAAAAAGTCAAAATGATAAAGATCACTGCATTCACTTGTTAAGTTGGCTACTTTTACTTTGTTGTTTATATGTTGTCAATCAAAAATCACCATCTTCCGGGTATGATGGGAAGGGCAGAACATGGATAATCAATTTGCTACTATTTTTATCTTCAACTCCATGCCCTTACTCTGGATTAATAACAAATATTTCAACCAATCAACTTAAGACAAGTCGGAGAGAAGTTTCCTTACTTGGTGTCATTTCATTGGTTGACTCATTGTTCGTGGTCGACGCTGATTGGTCGAGACGTAGAACGGAAGGGATTCCCCGTATTCCATGTTGACCGAGAAGTTGAGACTTGGGGAGTAAAAACTCGACTCGTTTGGTTATTTTTCATTCTTCCTTCTCTCCTGTAGCAGGAGCTATTCCATCAAATCATCATGAAACGGTTTATTGTGTTAGGAATCTTAGGATTTCTTTTTATAGCGGGTAAGTTGTATGCGGCGATGAAAATTTGCGAGGAGCGCGTCGGCATTGTCAAAAACTTGTCGACACGTGAAAAAGTGGAGATGAAACTTCATCTATTTTGAGTCTTGAGATCTCTGCATCCATAAAAGCTAACACGCGCTACAGGAACCGTTTCTGACATTTCTCTTAACCTGTTTAGAATGCCAGATCGGCATGTTTTGGTTAAATCTTGTAGATCTACCTGTTTTCTTTGATCTTTACTTCAAAAAGTTGGTCCAAATCAAGAGGGTCACAGTTGATCTTAAAAAGACCAAGGGGTGGGGCTCAAGTGTTTGTGAAGTAGTTAAAAGTTTTCATTTCACCCATTTGAAAATTTATTTTTGAAATCAACTAGGCCTATTAATGATAACGAAATCTTGATTGACCTTTCCTTTTTCTGATGTGCTGTTTTGGCTGATAGTAGCTGTAGGTAAGCATAGGGTCTAAGCTAAGCGCCATCAGTGGCCGGTTTAGGGCAACATTCAAATTCTAAGAGGATTTTGCCATTAATAATCAAAACAACAAGCCATCAAGGCATAGTTACATGTTCAATATTTAGGAAAAAAAACTCGTTAAAAATTGTTGTGAAAGTTGTAAACCCCGCTATAGTTATCTAATAAAACAGTTAGAACCCATAAAACTTTTTACTCATAAATCTCTTAGACCTCTGCCAAGTTTTAAATTCGATAAACTACTAAAACAGTGTTTTTAGACAGTTGAAAACAAATGTAGTGATTATATAATAAATGATAAAAATAATAATACATTTTAAATTTTGATTTTAAAATGGCACCAAAAAAATAACATAAGCACGCATCCATTATCGAAGCTTATGTTAGTTAAAATCCACATTTTAAGAAATACTGTTATCTAATTGGTTAATAAAACAACTTGAAATTGATTTCTGGCCATGTCCAGATGTGAGTTTACGTTAGTACCTTGAATATAAATGACCTTGTAGTTGATAGGTATAAATATATATTTTTGTTTATAATAATCAACTGTAGAGAGAAATGATATCTGATAGTTTTAACACCTGTCTTTTACTCAAATATATTCTTTCTTAACTTGGGTAATTAGTTAGCTTACTGTACCGTTATACCAGAGGTTGAAAATATGCCACTCTGCACGCCTTTCAGAGAGTCCACATAGCTAATAATATTATTTTGGTAGTAAGGTTTAATGTTCAACCTAAAGTGGGTCGAAAAAGAGCAGGCTAATGCTGCTGTCCTGGCAAAATTTCCCTCATTGCACCCTGCATGGCGTTATCATTATCCCTTATGGTAAAAATACTCAATTCATGTCATTTTATTTAAAATCTTTCAAGAGAGTTCACGTAGCTAAAATTGTTTATTTGGTATTTAGGTTTGACAGCTTGGTATCTCTATAAGAGAGTCCACATAGCTAACAATATTTAATAAGATTCATTTGATTTCCAATCATATTAAAAAGATAAATCCTTTAACAGGGACAATATAAGGTTCTGAAACATGTAACTAAGCTAAAAGTATTTTCAACAATATTTCACTGTTCTGTAGTTGTAGTACATAAAAGTAATCAGCAACCTTGCCAATAGTTGTTGAGTTGAAAATGTAATTAATGGTTGTTCATTGGTGAATATGTTGGAAGAATTTACAACATGTGTATAATAGACAACACAACACCTCACAATATCAACACGATTTATCTTTGACAATAAAGCAAATATTCTTCTCTTTAAATTTAAATATTGATGCACAAAAACCATAAATTTAACATGAAATTTAGAACCTGATCTTGTAGCCTATTAACATTTAAAGGGACAGATGCGCCGTTTTTTTGACCAATCATACTGCAGTCTTAGAAATGGGAATATTTTAGTTGAGCTAATCAGTAATAAACAGCTCACTGTCGAATTTTGAGCCTTCAAATTTATGTGTGTCAAGAATTATCTACGTTTGAAAGTTATAATGACGACTCATCAATTTAATATTCTCTGTGATACATAAAAAAGACTTAAATAGAAATAATGAGTAAAATTCCCATTTTTAGAGGAATTTTTCATTTCTAGTACTTTTGAAGACTATTTACATATATTCAAGATGGCACATCTGTCCCTTTAATATGAGATAAAACGACAATCGATCTGAAAGAGATATCCTATTCGTGTTCATCATTAGTGACAAAGTCATTATAACCTAGGTTATTAATTACATTATTTTTAAAAATTAGGCTTTGTTTTTCTGGAAAGAAAGTATGTTTCAATGGGAAATAGATAAAAGGGGTTAATTTTAAAGAATATTGTTAACACTTGAAGTTTGTTTTTCATACTAGACTCTTTAGTGCAAATTTTTAATGATTGGAACATTTCTATGAAGGGATCTCATCCCTGAGTCTTTATTGTCCCCATGGGTTGAATGTTAGACCATGTCCTTGTGTACTTGGCCTAATTCTGACCCATGTAGAATAAAGAGTTTATTATTATATTAGCTGCCTTCAATATGATATTTTACCTGAAGCCTAACGTTGAATTTATCTATGAAGACATAACATAGCAATTCATTACAAATCCTGTTTAACTCTTATCTTTTGTCTGAAGGCCAAATTGGAATTTCTGGTTGAAAATTACACAGATAAAACCTGATAAGAATAGTTGAAATTTGTTCAAATCAAAACCATACATGCTATATAGATAAACACAAATATCATCTATATATTATTAGCTATGTGAACTCTCTGTAAGGGATGCTATATAGATAAACATAAATATCATCTATATATTATTAGCTATGTGAACTCTCTGTAAGGGATGTTGGGTCACTTAACCCAAATACCGAATAAACATTATTTGCACTTGCTTTATCTCTTCAACACGACAAAAACTGTCACATCCATTTATTGTCAAGGGGGTGTGGTTTAAATGACGATGTGCTTAAGTTATCCCCCTTATTTTACAGGGGCTGGATTATTAAATGTACAAGCGGAGGAGGTTGTTACGGAACCAGACGTGGTTGAAGATATCGGTAAAAGCCGAGAAGCTTCCAGAACAGATGATGAAGCTGTACAAAGGTAAGCATCTCCAATTAACTTTCTGCTAGAGTCAACAATCAGTGGTCTACAAGCAGTTAAGCGCTTACCATAAAGGGAAACAGTTTGAGAACAGAACGATCATAATACCAGTGAATGTTCCTTCAAGAGCCCTGATGGCAAGAAATATATATTGTCGATTACCAGTGAGTTCAAAACTCAGTCCTAACTATATTTACTCCACCCTTTGCAGATCTCCTTATATGTGACCCCGGCCAGTGTTTTACTTCCTCACTCTAAATACAAGTAAAATTCACCACTAACTGTTTATCAATAGGTATGAACTACCTCTTCAACTCAATTGACTTCTACAATAACAAGTAGATTAAGTTTCTAATACATTCAATCTACCTTGTTGTTTTAAACAATCAGTTATAAATGAAATTCCACAACAAATCATGAACCTGTGTACTACAGACTGGGCTTGTTTAGGAAAGTTAAAACACAAAACTTTTATTTACTGCACAGCGCAGTTGACACTTACCTCTGGTCCCTGTATGAAATAAAACGAGTCCCTGTGTGCTACAGACTGTGCTATTCAAAGATTCCCGAACAGTTCGAAATGGTAAAGAGTAGGTTAATGCCTCTTTCTAACGTTTCCCATTTGCACTTCACATTAGATTCAAAGGTTGCATTCTGAAATATAAAATTATAGTTTCAAATAATGATCAGATGGAACTTTTAAAAAGCGATTCAAAATCATACCAAAAAATTCATGTTTGATTGTGCTGTGGTACTACGTAGAGGTGAAACAGGCCTGGTCCCACTAATTTCACCTTTCATCAAGTTATATTCTAGCCTCAAACATGGATTCTTGTACAATATAATGATAGTAGAGGTGAAACAGGCCTGGAACGCTAATTTCAGCTTTCATCAAGTTCTTGATCTGGCTGGTAAGGTGGACTGTTGTATATATTGATGTAGTTTTCACCTCACAAACCAGGAACATTGTGTCTATTTATAATATGGAGGATATTAATGATAATAAATAACCCCCACCTGGCCTAGAGGAGAACCAGTTCATCAATCAGACTGAGTATAGTGGTCAATCTACCTTCATACTAGACCATCTGTTCTAGGTTTATTCAGAGAGTTCACATAAATCTCTGTGTGTAGTTAACTACTGACGGTTTGGTTTGGAAAGTGATTGAGCCTGGGTTCAATTTAGATTGACAATTTGATTAATAATTTATCACGTCAAATTTTAGTTTTTACTAACCAAGTTAAATTTTCATTCGCATTTCATAAAAATTCTGTAATTGAAAATGTTACAGTTGTTGACTTTAGATTGATCGTGCCTAAGAAGTTAGATTAAAAAGACTATCAAGAGTTGCTGAATGCTTCTAGATTGGCTGAAAATTTGCACGAATAATAATCAATTTGTTTCACAGATATTGGATCTTGAACACCGGATTGAGATTGTCATTGTCAGACATTTCAACTGCACAGTCAGTCATGTCCGGCAAACACACACAAACACAACAGCCCTGAAGCCATAAAGACAATACTAATAAGAGTTTAGACTATCATGATGTATAAATGCTATACAGTTAGCTACGACTCATTTCTTGTGCCAAATATACTTCAACCTGGGACACCTAGCTTCTTCTGAAAATAACTTGGTTTGTGTTTACAGTAGCCCTTTAACATTTAGCTAGAAAAATACTGTCTATGATTTACATTATCTTATTAAAGATACATTACTCCATCTTGATTCATTGAAGGGGGTAGAGTCTTCGAGAGCAAACCCTTTTGCTTTATCACATAAGGCCCTTTGCGATACACATAGCATTTTTAGAAAACCTCTTTACTGTCTCCTGAAAGGTTGTGGGGTTGGAGGGATCAAACCCTTGATAAACTAAGCATTCAACCAATTCTATAACATGCACATCAGTAGTTATTATACTAGAGCCCACTGTAACACATTGTACCTGATCTATCAGTAATATCAAGTAGCTAGTAACAGATGTTGATAAGAACTGAGAGATAAATTCCACTCTCTACAGTAATAATACCTTATAACTTATTGATTGTATTACAGAACCTCAAGTCATATTGTCCTCAAAATTTGAAAATTAAAACAATGACTTTGTCTTTTCTTAAGGCTACACCAGACATAATCCCTTAAAAGTTTACAACCAGAATATGCAAAAGAGAAGTTGGCATAATAAAAATATTTTCTATGGATTTGAAGGTGAAAATTTAGAAGACTATATCCCTTGTGAATGTATACACCAGACAATGCAATATAAAATTTAAATAGCAGTATTAAATCTGTTTGAATTTCACCTGATGTAAACAAATAACACCTTCCATTCCCACCATATTACATTGTATATATATAAATCATGTTTCAATTGAAGTTTTAATTGCCTGGTAATTTAAATCTGTTGGAGATTTGGAGAGAAATAGCTTCATTATCCCTTAGTCTCAGAATGTCAAAATGGGAACTTTTTATCTAAGCCAATCAGTAATAGTGTTCACAGCTCAACATTGAAATTTGAGCCTTCAAATCCACGTGTGTCCAGAATTATCCACTTTTGAAGCATGTTTGCCTTCTATTATTTTTGTTATTTTAAGATGGAGCAAGATATATTTTCAAGTTCATCTTCCATTGCTGAAACAGCTGTCCTGATGATAATGATATTTCTGAAACATGGCAATTTTTAATCAAAATCATGACTCACATTCATATGTTGACTAAATGCAAATTCAGCATTAATTTGGATTGAGACCAATTCAATCAAAAATACTGGCAAGGTCTAGCTCTTGATGTTTGATATTTTTGGCTGTAGTGAACAGGAAAATATTGATCTATACAGAAATGTATGGTCCTGATACATAGTAGCATGTGAATGCTCTAAAACAGCAGTTTCAATTAATAGATGTGATAATGATTCACTTTATCTACATGTCATCTATGAATAGTGAAGTTTTGTTCATACTTTTTTCAAAAAAAACTTAATGTAGATTGGTGGGTTTGAAATCCTGTAACATGAACTTATATGTCCTCAATCCTTAATACAAAGTTTATCTACTACACTGAAACACGGTAGAAAGTTTCAGACATATTGCAGAGGTAATGGTAGCTGTAGAATAGTAACATCAACTAGTAGTTTATACTTAAGTCCTAGCATCGACAAACAATTAATATTGCATTAATTTATATGTCCTTGATCCTTAATACAAGGTTTATCTGCTACAGTGAAACACGGTAGAAATATGTTATAGTTTCAGACATATTGCAGAGGTAATGGTAGCTGTAGTATACTGATATCAACTAGTAGTTTATACCAGTGTCCTAGAGAATAGTAATACTGACTAACTCAGTTAATATTGTTGGCACTATATTTTCACAAGCTCTCATCAGTCATTTTTTCACCCCACAAATTCTTGGCGCCATGCCTGACATCGGTTCTAAGACAAACTCAATGGAACCAGATGTATGCCATATTCCTGACAATTTTATCTATTTCAATTAATTACTATTAGTTAAGTTGATTAGCCAAACTCGTTAAAACATTCATTAAACAAAATTAACAAAATTCCATGTGTCTCAACACTTGTTTTGAACCTTTATGAAGCCATTTTTTTGTTGTTGAAAGTTTATCAAATAAATATTGTTATATATTATATATGACAGTTTTATTTATTTGTATTAATTACTATTATTAAGTTGATCACCCAAACTTACAAAACAAAATTATACATCATGTGATGTTAAAACAAACAAGCTCTGCGTTTATTATTACTAATAATACTGTACTATTTTATTGAACATAGTACAGAATTAGGTCCAATACACCAAAGTTTTGCATTAAGTCCATGGACACAAACATAGACTCTTTATTTTACATGGATCAGAATTAGGTCCAATACACCAAAGTAACGTGGTCCTGTCTTTCATTAAGTCCATGGAGACAAACATAGACTCTTTATTTTACATTGGTTAGAATTAGGTCCAATACACCAAGTAACATGGTTCTGTTATTATTGCAATGAACACAAAAACATCAGCCAAATCTGTCTAAAACAATTACTAAACCTGACATTGGAAATATTGTAGGAAACCAAGAATGTTTGGAGACTGGAGATGCAGTAATTGTTATTGTAGATCTAAAATTAAAACATTTATTATTGTTTCAGAGAGGAGGAAGCTATAAAGCTGGATGGCCTAAACGTGGCCCAAATGAAAGAACTAAGAGAAAAGGCTGAAAAATTTGCTTTCGAAGCTGAAGTTAACCGAATGATGAAACTTATTATAAATTCTCTCTACAAAAATAAAGAAGTAAGTTTCAATTTTCCAGTGTTTGTCAAAGGGAATTAAGCTTTCCATTTTCTTATTTATGTGTTTATTAATCCAAATTTGGCATCAAAATCCTTGTAATCCTTGTAAAATCATTACAAAGAGGTTTGATCAATTACCAGCTGGTAGAAAGGATTCTTGCAAAAGTTGTTATCCTTGTTGAATTATTACCAAGAGGTTTATCCAAGGATCAGTTGGTAGAAAGGATCTTTGAGGACCTAAGTTCCTTGTTAAATCATTATCTGAAGGTTTGGTCAAGAACCAGCTGGTAGGACAGGATCCTTGAGGACCTAAGTTCCTTGTTAAATCATTATCTGAAGGTTTGGTCAGGGACCAGCTGGTAGGACAGGATCCTTGAGGACCTAAGTTCCTTGTAAAATCAATACCAAGAGGTTTCTTTATCCTAAAAATATTACGTTACAGTTTGTGGTCACTGTCACTAATGTCCGCCATTTTGTAATTTCAGATTTTCTTACGAGAATTGATCTCCAATGCATCTGATGCTTTAGATAAGATAAGATTTGTATCTTTAACTGATAAATCAGCCATGGCCGCTACTGATGAATTGAGTATTAAAATTAAGGTAAGAACAGTTATTTTATGATATTTTCAGACATTGTTTTTTTTAAAACCATTCATACACTTGGAAAAATATCAAAGTATTTGGTATCTGTGAGTGTAAAACTTTGACCCTACGAAATGAATTGGAAACATTTATTGTAACTGTCAGGTCTCTTACAGTGTAGGGGTAGGGTTGGGGCTGGCCCCACCCTGTAGTGCTATGGGTCAGTTACTTATATTTTGTAATTGTATTGTATAATCTTATTACCAAACTAAGTACATGTGAAGGTATAACTAAGAATATAGAATCATCCTAATCCCGAGGGTAGAGATATGTAGAGCTGGTCCCACCCTTACCCTGGTCCCTAAGAGGATTGGGAGAACTGTAAGCCAGTTAGCAAAATTTTGTATTTTTATGTTATTCTCTATTACTAAACTAAATAAACGTGATGTACCAACTATAAATATCAAAATAGTCCCCACCCCCAGTCCCTCTAAAGCTAGCCCTACCCCTGTCCCTCTGTCCCTCTAGAGCTGGCCCCACTCCAGGGTGCTGTGAGTCAGTTATCAATATTGTGTAGTATTAGTAGTTGTATTAGTACTCTCTATTACTAAACTAAATAAACGTGATGTACCAACTATAAATATCAAAACAGCTCATCTAATGTTACCAAATCATATCCTAGCTAAAAATAGACCACCACTGTTAAAATAGTTACAGTTCTTGATGATCTTACATTCTGACTGGGTTAAAACTTTGTTAACCTCAAATTTTACAGATTTTAAAGGGATTGTAAAGAGGTTTTTCTAAATTTATGTGTATCTGGGACACTGATATCATCAATGTCCACCATTCCAATTTTCAGTCAGACTTCTGTGGTTCCTCTAGTGTTTTATGATGTCACTAATCGCGAAAGGTCTTTTGTGATATACAAGCATATTTTGCGATTAGTGACATTATCAACTCTTAGTTTTTTGGTAGAATTGCAGGAACCACAGACAGAAAATTGGAATGGTGCAAATTGATTCTATCACCCTGTCTCCAATACTCATTCAAACTTTAGAAAACCACTTTACAATCCTTTGAATAAACATATACAAGTGTTAGCTTTCATTCCTCATCTCCTGGTTCTGCCTGGTATTAAAGAAACAAGTTTGCCATCCGTTTGACCTTGCACCTTGGTCTCAGAAATGGCTAAGCTAAACTTATCAGTAATAGAGCTCCTTCAAAAAGACATATATAGATGAAAAGATAGTTCAGGTCTAATACTTCTAAAAACTATTTACATATATTAAAGACCCAAATCAACATCAGAATAAAAAGGTGAACCATGGCCTTTAAAGCTACAATTTAGATGCCTACATCTCTTTAATAATAAACATATGTATTATGATAAAGATGCATATTTGTGTTGAGTTTGGATAAGAATCTTGGTACCTGTCTTGTTGATCTATTAGACTAAGTTATACTGAGTTATATTAGACTGAGCCTAGCGTATCTTGAAATTAGTTGATATATGATATCTCCTATCATGTAAATGCCAATACGTACAAATATTATATCTTTAACTAGTTTGATGGAATTGTACTTGACAATCTATAATAATAAAACAGATACCTATTTATACTTAATAGCTAGTTGTAAGTGTATATTGGTATAAGGTTTTATATTGGTGTTATTGCCCTTGATATATTGCAACATGAAAAATAATCTCCCTCCCCTCCTCCCCCTTTAAACATGCTCTGGCTGACCCTTTCCTTTTTACCTTGGGTTGACCCTTGCTCCCTCTGATATAGACCCTTTCCCAATCCCCTTGGGCTAACCCTTACCCCCTCGCCCTGGGCCCACCCTTTTCTCCTCGCCCCTGTAGCCGACCACTTACTCCTCACCCTGGGACCGATCCTACCTGTAGCCTGGTACCTGTCTATCATCCTGGTCTAGCTGTATTTATAAATAGATTATGTTTGAAGTAGGGGGAATGTTTGAGTCTGTTTGTAATCTCTAAAACACTCATAACTATTAGGCCTCTCTTTAGATAGCAGGTACTAGAACCTGGAACATTTTAAATTTACAATAACAACTTTTAAAGATGTGAATGTGAACTCTCTTAAACAACTATAACCATTAGGCTTGTGTATAGATAGCTATCTTTAGCAGAGCACACAAAATCTGCTGTACTAAATTGAGCATTAAAAGAGGTTCATATTTAGAACATTTAAAATGCAGACCATAGACTCTCCAAAATTCACAGAATATTAATAAATCAATAAACCAAGATAAAAGAAAAGATAATTAGAATGCTAACGAGGTCGACAGATTGATAAAAAGGTTAATTAACTGGTTCAGTATCTAATCTAACTGTACCAATATATAGAAATAAGAACATGCATGCACTAAAGCCCAGACAAAATTTCCCTCATTGCACAGCTCATAGAACCTAGATGAAATTATCTAAGGGTACCAGTATATAATATATATTTTAAGAGTCGATAGATATAACTCTTACTGAAAACTAGTGCTTGAGTTCACAAAGGGTATTATCAACTGTACCAAGACTGTGTCCCCCATTGCATACCACTGAGTAGTGATATTTGTCTTCCTTAGTCCATAAAGGTACAGGTACAAGCTGAAATTTGAGATGTATAAGCCTCTAGCTAAACTCCATGCAAAATATCCCTCATTGCACACAGCTCCATTTCATTTGATAATTACTCTAGGTAATAAATATGTCTATTATAGATATCAAATGTAGAACATGCAGTATTTGAGGTGTATAAGCCTCTAGCTAATACATTCAATATGTTAAATACAGGTAGTCTTGGAGATCTTGGCACCATTCCTGATAATATTCCTGCAATTATTCTAATGATACCAGCTACTGGGCTATTGTTGTCTATTTATGCTTAAAGATACACCATGAGGATAAATTAAAGAGTGAAATGCAAGACGATTTGCACAGTCAGCAAATTGAAATCTAGTAATCACTGAGTTTTCTTTTACTGGACAAAACCATCTTGAAATTAGATTACTGTCATTTAAGTGGAAAATTTGAGAACAGTGCTTTCGAAAGTTGACTCATTGTGAGCCTTGGAAAATTGGCTCATTGTGGGCATTCGAAAGTTGGCTTGTTGTGGGCTTTCGAAAGTTGGCTCATTGTGGGCTTTCGAAATTTGACTCATTGTGGGCTTTCGAAAGTTGGCTCATTGTGGGCTTTCGAAATTTTATGCTCATTGTGGGCTTTCGAAAGTGGGTTCATTGTGGGCTTTCGAAAGTCGGCTCATTGTGGGCTTTCGAAAGTTGGCTCATTGTCATTCAACAACCATCACTAAATATGCTTTGACTGAATTCCATAAAAGCTATGATTAGTGGTGTTTATTTCATGATAAAAGATGTTTTATATTTATATAAATATTAGTATATTTATCATATGGTTAGAGTATATACAAGTAGATAATAGGTACTGCTTCAATACACTTTACTTACTTATATATATACACTTTACTTAAATAACATAGACCATATTGTTCTCCCCTTCAAGGTAATTACATGTCTAGTTCCATAACCAGATTGATATGTATAATCTATGTGCTGTAATGAAACACGTATCAAAATTCTATATCATAGTTTTATATTCCCTTTATGACAATTCCATTAAGCCGGCACTTTTGGTAGTATAGTTTACTAGACTTTACTTATACATATTTATACAGTTTACTTAATTACATATGTACTATGCCATATCAAAATTCTAAGAATTCCATATCATAGCTTTATCCCCGTCCTGTCTAATTCCATAGCCAGCGCTTTTGGTAGTACCGTAAACTTAGACACTCCTTACATATACAGTTAACTAAATACATAAATGTATCTTAATAAAAAACGAATTCATATCATAGCTTCCTTCGTTTCTAGGTTTAATTCCATGCCCAGCACCTTCATTACTATAAAACTCTATAAATGCCTACAATTTACCAAATGTTAAATTGTGCTTTTATAAAACCATAGAGTAATATATTGGTCTTGGGTTCAATTTCCTCCAAGCGATGACTTCATTCCACAGCCAACTCCTTCGCAGTTTAAATAAGCCTTACTTCAGATTTTTTTATTGATTCTCAATTCACCATTTTATGTTTGCAGGCAGACAAAGCATCCCACGTAATACAGATTACAGATACTGGTATTGGAATGACGAAAGATGACCTAGTTAAAAATCTTGGTACCATTGCTAAATCTGGAACCAGTGATTTCCTATCTAAATTAGGTGAATCGAAAGACCAGGCTCAGATGAGTGATTTGATTGGTCAATTTGGTGTTGGTTTCTACTCTGCATTCTTAGGTAAGTTTTAAACTGGTCTGCCATTCCATTTATAAAGCTTTTCCCTAAAGGAAGGGGTTGGAACTTTTGTCAACTTGGCCTTGATTGGACGAAATTCACACATTAAAGTAACGTCATTTGGGGTTTCTGGTTGTCAAAGCTAAAAAGACTACATCTTGCTACACACTCTTCTAGATACCTGATACCACTTTTCATTATGAAATACTTACTTACTTACTTATGATTGATATACTTCTTTGTGTGAAAAGTTCCTTCGCTGCTACCAATGTTTTACCAATATGTTGTTTTGGATTTCGGGTTTCATTTTGCTGTTGGTATCGTTAGTACTGAAATTGTAAAATTGATTAATTCTAGTTGCTGATAGAATCGTGGTGACGTCGAAACATAACGATGATGATCAATATGTCTGGGAATCTGATTCCTCATCATTCAGTGTAGCTAAAGATCCTCGTGGTAATACACTAGGTCGTGGTACCATGATCACGTAAGTTGGTTGCTTTACATCTTCAGACACTGCATCAGTGATCCACTCAGTTGGACAGTTGCTTGCTTTACCAAGTTCAGGGAGCTATGGTGGCTCAGTGAGTTAGACACTTGCTCACTAGTCTGAAGGTCCAGGGTTCAATTTATGCAAAAATCAAGATAATTCTTTTATATTTACAAACCTTGTGTCCCTGTGTCAGTGATGCTGGTCGGATGAGCTGACATGGAAAAAGCGTCAAGTCGTTCAGATGAGACAAAGTCTTTGTGTGCTACAGGCTGCAGTGTTCCCTAATGTGCTAGGGCACAAAATTCTAAAGTGCAGAATAGAAGATAATAGATTAGTTAATTTCTGTAAAATTCACTTGGCGCCATTCTATACCTATTATTTTATTGTTTTCAGACTTCATCTAAAAGAAGAAGCACATGACTACTTAGAAGAAAGTACCATCAGAAGTTTGGTGAAAAAATACAGTCAGTTTATCAACTTTGATATCTTCTTGTGGGCTAGCAAGGTAAGCATTGACATCCACTTTTTACCCCTCCTTCCCTCTTTTTAGGTTAAGCATTGATATTCTCTGTTCCACAAATTTATCAAAGAACTTTTGAAACAAAGTTAGGTTGATACAATAAGCCAAAGGCCGGTGTGCTATGTACCGGTATGTTAAAGATCCCTCAACAGTTGGAAATGGAAAAAAATAATGCCACTGTTTTTTCCTCATTACACACTGCATGGTGCTGTCTGTCTTCATCAGCCCAGCAAGGTTAAGAACAAAGGAAATAAAACTCAATTTCATTTCATTCCCTTAAACACTTCTTCTACATTTCAGACTGAAGAAGTTGAAGAACCAATTGAAGAAGAGGAAGAAGAAAAGAAGGAAGAAGAGAAAAAGGAAGATGAAGATGCCGAGGTTGAAGAAGAAAAAGAAGAGAAACCTAAAACTAAGAAAGTCTCAAAGACCATCTGGGATTGGGAACTGATTAACAACGTTAAACCTATCTGGACCAGAAAGTAAGTTAGATGGTTGAATAACTGAATATTGAACTTTTTTTTTGTCTTCTGTTAGCTATTGAAAGTTAGTCCTGGTTAAGGGGACATCAGTGCCATGAGGTTATACTCGAAAATATACACTTTAAGATACATCTAATTTGATATTGGAGATAAGGAAAAGGTGCGCATTGTACTCGAAATTATACAGTATATGATACATCTCATTTCAGACCTTCTGAAATCACTGATGATGAATACAACGACTTCTATAAATCCATCAGCAGTGACTATGAAAAGCCCATGACTAAAATACATTTCACAGCAGAGGGAGAAGTTACCTTTAAATCTATTCTCTATGTACCAAACTCATCACCATCAGATACTTTCCAAAATTATGGTAAACAAATGGAACAAATTAAAGTAAGTATTCTATCGTTATTGTATTTATGATAAGGTGTGATATATAATATATAGATATAGTTGGTATAAGACAATGGATTTTCAAAAGATTTAGACTTAACAGGAACACAATTCTGGGGAAAACTGCGTAAGATTCCAATAACATACAGCAACAGATTATTTGTAGATATAGATCTATTACTTTTTAAATTACCTAAACTTAAAGTGAACTCTGAGGGCCGGTCTCTGATTGTGCAAAAATATATGTGATGGACTATAGATGTATAGTTTTCTATGCTACTTGTATTTGTAGATGTATGTAAGAAGGGTGTTTATTACTGATGATTTTGAAGATATGATGCCCAAATATTTATCTTTCATCAGAGGTGTGGTACGTATCTTTAAACTTAAGATTTTTATCAATTCCAAATTTTTATCTTGTACAAATGAAACAAATAACATTGGACTTGGTGTAATCTGACATCAAATGGACTCATAAGAATATCTGCCTCCACTGTTACAAATGAATTTTGTTCAACTTTAGGTTGATTCTGATGATTTACCATTGAATGTATCAAGAGAAACTCTACAGCAACATAAATTATTAAAAGTTATCAAGAAAAAATTAGTACGAAAAACTTTAGACATGATCAAAAAAATTGATAAAGATACGTATGAAAAATTCTGGAAAGAATTCAGCACCAAGTAAGTTTGCCTTAAAAGTTTCCAAATTGAAAAGTGTCGATTTTACGAGGGGATTTATGTGATAGAGCGGTCTATGATGCAGATGGGAAGGGTGACCTGGCAGAGAGTCTAATCGTTACAGAGATCCTTTCAAAGTTGGAAACCAGAAAAAAGCAAGGGGAAAGTGACATGGAAACCTTGTGAAGAAGACAAGAAAAGGAAAGTGTAGGTTAATGCCTGTCTTGGCAGAATTTGCCTCATTGCAGACTTCATGGACAGTCGTCATTAGCTTATATATGAGAGAAGAAAAAGAAGTTTACCCAGCTTCATTTATACGATCTTCAATTTCAGCATCAAACTAGGTGTTATTGAAGATACCACCAACAGAACAAGATTGGCAAAACTTTTACGATTTTCTTCTTCAAACTCTGATACAGAACTCACTAGTTTAGCTGAATATTTAGAAAGAATGAAGGAAAAACAAGAACATATTTACTTTGTTGCTGGTCATAACAGAGCTGAGGTAAGCTGGATACTGATAGATATGTTATATGTAGAGGAAACTAGAAATAGTTCCAGGGAAGGATTAGCTTATGTAGGGTAGAGTTCAGATATCTAATATGTAGGAGAAACTAGAAATATAGGGGCAGGAAAGGGCCATAACAGAGCTGAAGTAGGATATATTTCTAGTATGAAGGGGAAACTAGAAATATTTAGTCTAGGGTTACTAAAGGCACACAACAACCAATGTAGGCTTAGCCCAGATATCTAATATACAGGGGTAGGAAAGGGCCATAACAGAGCTGCTGTGGGGTACAGCCCAGACTGATAATATGTAGGAGAAACTATAAATAACATGCTGAAGGGTTGAGTACAGGGAATTGATGTAGATGATTAGGTTCCGATGGCTTGACTTTTCAAGGGGAAAACAGTTAGTCAGTTCGCTTTTAACCCCTAAAACTAGATCCTTACAATTCTGCCACAACCAGTGTTTCCGTGAGTCGACCCAGTGTTGGCTTACAACTATTTCCGTTCAATACCAAAACATTTATTTCGTTTGTTGTTTTAGGTTGAGAAGTCACCATTTGTAGAAAGACTCTTAAAGAAGGGATATGAAGTTTTATATTTAACTGAACCTGTTGATGAATACTGTATCCAATCATTACCAGAATTCGAGAGCAAAAAATTCCAGAATGTAGCTAAAGAAGGATTAAAATTAGATGATTCTGAAAAGGCTAAAGAACGAAAGGAAGCTACAGAGAAAGAATTTGAACCTTTGATTACTTGGTTGAAAGATTCAGCATTAAATGATAAGGTGAGAAAATTACTTTTTGGAATTGATAGTGGAAATATTGCTGTTGTGTTTGTGTCTCGCATTGAAAATCTATTAACGATGGAAAGGGACAAGTACTGCAAATTGTGCATATCATAAAATGTTTCGTATTGCGCACTATTTAGGACCTCACATTCTATTTAATTAGCTCTATAAGATACAGAACAGTAAAACCCTATTATTAATTTTGTATTTGTAGATCGAAAAAGCCACTATATCTGAAAGATTAGCCTCCTCGCCCTGTGCTCTCGTGGCCAGTCAGTATGGTTGGTCTGGTAACATGGAAAGAATCATGCAGGCCCAGGCTTACGCTAAAGCTAAAGATCCATCTCAAGAGTAAGTGAAATTCATTATCAGATCCAAGTTGCTATATTTAAATCGAATTATGTCGAAATTTGACTTTCAATCCAATGGCTTTTAAACCCTTTTAACACTAGTGGTGCTCTTCTGGCTGGTGACGCAGCCATCACCAAGTGGCATCACATAGGGTTAATGTCATACATCTCATACATCGTGTTTCTATTCAAGTTTCAAATTCTCCATTACAGATTTTACGCCACTCAAAAGAAGACTTTAGAAATTAACCCAAGACATCCATTGATAAAAGAATTAAAAAAACGAGTTGAAGCTAACAAAGAAGATGAAACAGCTAAAGATTTAGCTGTTGTTATGTTTGAGACAGCTACAGTCCGATCTGGATACAGAATAACAGACACGGCTGGTTTCGCACAACGTGTTGAAAATATGTTAAGATTAAGTTTAGAAGTTCCTCTTGATGCTAAGGTGAGTGTGAATTTTATCAGAAGATAAAGGAATTGGAAGATGAAGAAAGGAGGTTACTTTGGGGGTTTCAACTGTCAGAAATTAGGGCCCTTCAAGGAAGTCTTTAAAGGAAGTAAGTTGGAGGGGCTGACATGTAAATAGCTTCTTGTCGTTCAGATGGGACAATAAACTGAGGCCCCGTGTGCTACAGGCTGTACACGTTAAAGATCCCTCGACAGTTGGAAAGAGCAGGCTAATGCTGCTGTCCTGGCAATATTGACTGAGATGACAATAGCTTCAACCTGTTTATTTGGGACAAAGCTTTAGATTGAATGGCAGACCAGTTTAAGATGATATTAGCAGCAAATGACCTTTTTTGATCTTTTTTTTGATCCAGATTGAAGAAGAACCAGAAGAGGAACCTGAAGAAGCTGAGGAAGAAAAAACTGAAGAAGTTGAAGCTGAGGCTGAAGAAGAGGCAGAAGAAAAGGTGAGTCAGAGTGACCCTTTTATTGTTTTGAGGGGTAGGGATAAAAGGGGGCAGTAATGTGGTGGGTTGGGTGGGGCTATGGGAAAGAGTTTTATGTTAGAACTAATATTGACTCTGAACAGATGATGTGTAGCCATCAGTGTGCCCTTATTTTATGGTTAACAGGAGGGGTGGATTAGTGTCTGTTAAAAATGTCCCATTTGGCATTGAAGTTTTCAAGTTTCCCAGCAATAGATGGATATTTTAATGAAGTAAATGGCCATTTTACACAGCCCCGAGATCATTTTAAGCCTAAACTTGACTTTCGGGCTTTCACAAGGGGTCCTTTTGGACGTGGAATTTGCCAGTTGAGATTCTTAAGTAGTAAAGAATGTTGATATAAGGCATGGTTTTGTTTTGTGTTTATTTATATTTTTGTTTTTTTGAATTAATTTCCCATGATGCTCTGCTACTATGCCTGTGTGTGTTTTAACCAATCAAATTGCACATGAATAGTTTTTGTGTTTTTGAATGAAGCCTTAAATCATCCATTACACTAGTGTTCAAAATATCATAAAGAAATTGTAAATTTTGCTTGATGAGTTTTATGTTAGATTAAAATGCATGAAGAGAATGAACTATAAAACTAATCCCGCTAAAACGGCCGCGAACGTATTGTCATTTAAAAGAAAATATCAAAAAGACGGCAAGTTGGAGAAGTTTGAGTCCAACACCGATAAAGATCTTGCGAAATACAAGATGGAAGGTTGTTTTTTGAGCAGCAGAATTCGCGACCACTTGATACATTTGGGATCTCGAAAGGACATTGAATTTAAGATAAAATGGAAAAAAATTGGAAGTGAAATCAATTGTAAAGGAAAAAAATTAAGGAATTCTCGATGCAACACACACACACAGGTTAATAGTAGCAGAAATCAAAGGGACACAACTCTTTTTAACAAAGAGACTAAAAGACCCTATTTAATTCTTTTACAGAAATCTGAACACGAGGAGTTATAATACAGGGAAGATCTTCATTCAGTGAAAAATGTGACAAAAACTATCCTTATATCATTAATAACTTATTCATTAATTCTCATCATTAAAATCATCATCTTTCCCTTTAACAGCGTCGCACACGTTTCTGATTCAAACTATGATTGTGACAATACCAGTGACACTGTGGCAAAGCTTGTAACTTTAGTGGCAAATTTTGGTGGCAAAGTTTGTAACTGGTGGCAAATTTGTTTGTTACTTAAGTGGCAAAGCTTGTTACTTAAGTGCAACCTTGAATACTTGGGTGGCAAACATGTAAACAATGACAGCTTGTTACTTTAGTGGAAATGCTTGTTTCTTTGGTGGCAAAGCTCGTTTCTTTTGTGGCAAAGCTTGTTACATTGGTGGCAAACTGTGTTACATTAGTGGCAAACTTTGTTACATTAGTGGCAAACTTTGTTACATTAGTGGCAAACTCTGTTTCTTTGGCGGCAAACTTTGTTACATTGGTGGCAAACTTTTACAGAAGTGGCACTTTGTTATTTTTGTAACAAAAGTTAGGATAGTAGCTCTTTGTTATTTTATTGGCAAACTTGTTCTATCAGTGGCTAACCTGGACAGATTGTCCTCATGTGTTCTTTATCTAAAATAATTCTGAACTGCTTTTTGGAAGCTTTTAGGGATGTGCACATTAGTGTCCTATACTCTTTGATTGCCTTCCAAAAAGTTCCATTCCATCCTGTACTGCTGTAAAGTTTATTGAAAATCTCCTATCCTCTCATAAATTCTTGTATCAATTGAAAGTGCTGTATATGAAGAAATGATGATGGTAAATCCCCTAATCTTGTTTGTAAATATGGTCTTGTTTGTATGAATTGTATTACTGAAGACAAATGTTCTGTTATATTTTTTTAGATCATGTTCACACATTCTACTGTTTAGTTAGGAATAATTCACTTACATTGTTTTTATTTTGAAGAAAAGTCTAAAATATGGGAAAGTATCTAGATCCATTCCTTGGCTATTGAATGAAAAGACCAAATTAACTATGTGGACTCTGAAAGAAATGATGAGTTGACAAACCCATTCTCAGATTCAAATAGGATTGAGGTGCATGCCTCATTGTCCACTCTAAATATTTGAATCTTTTGGCAAACAAAATGAAACTTATTATGGACTTCATTCATATTTAATTTGTTAGCTGTTGGTACATTTCCAAAATTATTTGACATTTGATGAAGACTTTACAAGAAATGAATGGAAGTTATGTAGGTAAACATTGCTAATGAAATTTTCATCTTGAGTTAGTTGTAGGAATTGATTAATCTTGGGTTTTATTTTATCATACACTTTATCAAGTTATAATTGTTGTGTTATGAAGGTTGAATGAATTGGTAGAAAAAATAAATTACATTTTATTATTAATTAGTTCTGTCTTTATTAATTACTGAAATTGAATCCCTGAAAATTTGATTCAGCATTCAAGGGCAAGATATCTCTCATTGCTCACTGCATGATGTTTCGTAGACCAAAACATCTCCTGTATTTTCAGGCTCTGATAGCTATTTGGACATTTGTATTCCAGGGGCAACTGGCAAAAGATCTGTCAGAGACTGGAGTAGAGGTAGATGATTCGGACTAGATGTTTCCCTTTTTCTATAGGCCAATAAAGGATGGAAACTTACTAAAAGTTTTGTTTTCATTAAAATACCACTAATACACCTCCACCATCATGGCAATATTTCCCCCATTGCACACTGCATGATACTGACATTCTTCATTAGCTAGATTCATAGGACGTCCCCTAACAAGATCGACTACCTGGATATATTGATAGCACACTGAACTGCATGTTGTCATTAATTTAAACAGTGAAAAGTCAGACTAATTCGTGAGCATGAAAGTCACGATGGGCATTTCTTACAACGCGACCAACAAGCTAAAACTAGCCAGTGAAAGAACATAGAATCAGGCAGAATTGAAGGTACGGTAGAGCTTCTTTGCTGCTACATGGTCAGTAGATCATAGAACTAAGGTTTGGGAAGACCGTGGACCTCTAGTGATAGTGACATGGTGTAAATAATTCGTTCTTAATCGCATGTCAGTATTAGGCATAAAGCATGTACTTTTGAAGCCATAGAATAAGGACCCATTAATAAGACTGCTAATCCCGAATGCATGTGAAGGAGAGAGGCATGGTAATGGAAAGATAGCATGTGCTTTTGAAGCCATTGCAGGTCAATCCAAATGCTTCAGGAGTGGTAGGGTAGGGTAATGGTATTCCACGTTCACTTACACCAGAAAGGTTTGCTGTTACTTAGATGTAGAGTAGAGCTCGATATTGTCAGTGACAGAGACCGAACCCAGGCGGAAAGTGGCATCAGGTGTTATGCATGTGAGCATGCCCTACCTTGCTCGAGACACCCGCCACAAAACTTATCTTAGTGGAACCATAACGGAACTCCTCTTGTCATTCCAGGAGGAGTGCACCTTCTGTAAGAGGAAGATTCTTTCCATTCCAACTCCAAAGAAACAACCAGTGAAGCAACAGGTCAAACAAGCAGCCAAAGACGCCGTCAAAGTTGCTGCCAAACAAGCCATCAAACAAAAAGTAGTGCCAAAAGTTGTACCCAAAAAGGTCCAACAAGTCGTCGATAAAGTCAAAGATACAGATGGAGACGGAATTCCCGATTATCTCGATGATGACGACGACAATGACGGAATCCCCGATCATTTGGACAATGATGACGATGGCGATGGAATTCCCGATGATCAGCAAATCGACTCCGATGGGGACGGAATTCCAGATTATTTAGACGATGATGACGATAATGACGGCATTCCAGATCATCTTGATGACGATGCCGATGGCGATGGAATTCCCGATTACCAAGAAATAGACACCGATGGAGATGGAATTCCCGACTATCTCGATGACGATGACGACAATGATGGTATTCCCGATCACCTCGATGACGATGACGATGGAGATGGAATTCCCGATCATTTAGAGGGTGATTCCGATGGAGATGGAGTTCCCGATTACCAGCAAATAGACACCGATGGCGACGGCATTCCCGACTACTTAGATGATGATGACGATAATGACGGCATCCCTGATCACCTCGATGATGATGACGATGGTGATGGCATTCCAGATCATTTAGAGGTCGATTCCGATGGAGACGGAATTCCTGATTACTTGGATGACGATGATGACAATGACGGAATCCCTGACCATCTTGATGAGGATGCTGACGGAGATGGAATCCCCGATTATCAGGAAATCGACACTGATGGAGACGGAATTCCCGACTATCTCGATGACGATGACGATAATGACGGTATCCCCGATCATTTAGACCACGATGATGATGGAGATGGCATCCCCGATCATATGGAAAAGGACACTGATGGCGATGGAATCCCCGATTATCTCGATGATGACGATGACAATGATGGAATTCCCGACTCTGAAGATGACGACGACGACGGAGATGGAATTCCCGACGATCAAGAGGACATGGACGGTGACGGAATCCCCGATTATCTCGATGACGATGCTGACGGCGATGGAATCCCCGACAAAACACAAATTGACACGGACGGCGATGGAATTCCCGACTATCTTGACGATGATGACGATGGTGACGGAATACCCGATCATTTGGATGACGATGATGACGGAGACGGAATTCCCGATGATCAGGAAATCGATACGGACGGAGATGGAATTCCTGACTACTTGGATGACGATGACGATAACGACGGAATCCCCGATCATCTCGATCATGATGACGATGGTGACGGAATCCCTGATCATTTAGAAGACAAAGACGGGGACGGTATTCCCGATCATTTGGATGACGACGACGATAATGATGGAATCCCCGATTATAAAGAAATTGATACAGATGGTGACGGAATCCCCGACTATTTGGATGATGACGATGATAATGATGGAATCCCCGATTCTGAAGATGATGACGATGACGGTGACGGAATTCCAGACCACCTCCAAATTGACACTGACGGAGACGGAATCCCGGACCATTTAGATGATGGTGATGATAATGATGGAATTCCCGATCATTTGGATAATGATGCTGATGGCGATGGAATCCCCGATGACCAAGAAGTAGATACGGATGGCGATGGCATCCCCGATTACTTGGATGACGATGATGACAATGACGGAATCCCTGACCATCTTGATGAGGATGCTGACGGAGATGGAATCCCCGATTATCAAGAAATAGACACCGATGGAGACGGAATTCCAGACTATCTCGATGACGATGACGATAATGACGGCATCCCCGATCATTTAGACGATGATGACGATGGAGATGGTATTCCCGATCATTTGGAACATGACACTGACGGCGATGGAATCCCAGATTACCTCGACGATGATGATGATGGTGATGGAATCCCCGATTCTCAAGAAGTAGACTCTGATGGTGATGGCATCCCGGATTATCTGGATGATGATGATGACAACGACGGAATCCCCGATGACGAAGATGAAGATGCAAATGGAAATGGAATCCCCGACGAACATGAAATTGACACAGACGGAGACGGAATCCCCGATTACCTGGATGAGGATGACGACAATGACGGCATCCCCGATTCAGAAGACACAGACGCTGACGGAAACGGAATTCCGGACTTCATGGAGAAGGACACGGACGGAGATGGAATTCCTGATTATTTAGACGATGATGACGACAATGACGGAATCCCCGATGTTTTAGACAATGATGACGATGGTGATGGAATCCCCGATGATAAAGAGGATATGGATGGGGATGGAATTCCAGATCACCTTGACCTTGATGCTGATGGTGATGGTATTCCAGACAAGCTTCCTGACACAGATGGAGATGGAATTCCCGACCACCTTGACACAGATGATGACGGCGATGGAATCCCCGATGACGAAGAAGATATGGATGGTGACGGAATCCCCGATTACTTGGACGATGACGCCGACGGTGACGGTATCCCCGATAAGCAAGTTGACTCCGATGGTGATGGAATCCCTGACTACTTGGACGACGATGATGATAACGATGGTATCCCCGATATTTTCGAAGATGACGAAAGTTGCACGAAGAACAAGCGATGTGGCAAAATTGCTTTGAAGAGACGAAAGAAGAAGATTTCGGATGGAGGATCCACGACCGTGTTTTCTCGAGTTGCTAAAGCTTTGAAGAACATGGTCGTTGAGGACGAGGAAGATGAAGAGGATCCAAGCCATAAATATTCCGAGGAAGCCCAAGATGAGGACCACAAGCCCCTGAAACCACATAAAGAAGAATATGACTTGGTTAACATCTTGAAGTCAACATTCTTTGGTGCTACAGCAGATGATGATGGAGATGACGGTGATGACAAAGGAAACGTTAAGGACGATGATGATGAATCTCGGGCTAAAAAAAAAGCCCAAATTCCTAACCAGCCAAAAATCCCAAAACCAGTAGCTAAAGTAGTAAATCAACAACAGAATTTAAAACAGAAAAATATAGCAGGAAATATGAAAGTAGCCCCAAATTTAAAGAAGCCCATTCCACAGCAGAAAAAGCCGGTGCAGACACCTCAAGGAAAGAAGCCTATTCCTCAACAAAAACCACAAGTACCTAAAAAGCCAGTTATAGCAGGACAGAAGCCAGCAGTTCCCGTGAAGAAGCCGGTGCCTCAGCAACAACTAAAGCAGAAACCTCAACAAGGGAAGCAACTGAATCCCCAAGTGGTCGCACAACAGCAGAAACTTAAGATGAACAAGGTTCCGGTGCAGAAACAAAATGTGAAGCCAGTCCAAGCAAAGAAAGTGAAAGTTGGGAAGTAGACTTTGTCCAATCATCTCATACCACATCTTCTTCAAAATGTCAAGCTATTTAGTCGAAGTTGGTAATAGCTTGATATTGTGAAGATGCTGATACCACTAGTGGGATTTTGATACCACTGTTTAAACAGCCCGGTATAAAAGGCATCGGAAAGGCCTCGGCTGGAGAAAGATTTGGGATTGTAAACTAAATTGAAAGACTGTCATCCACATCACATTCCCTATGATTTCATGTTCAAATTGTTACCATGTATTTTGAAATCAATATTTTGCATTTAGCACAGTTTCTATAGCCCAGTCAAACTTTGCTAAACCTAACGTTGAAAAAATTGGAACACCAGGTCTCTTGATTTTTTGGGCAACTTGTTATATATTTATTATATTCTCTATAAGGTTTTCCAATGTCAGTATCACAAAGGGTCATGGGACCGTATTTTGACTGGACTATCGGGTTTTTCTAACTCTTTTAATACACGAAAGTTCAAATTGAAATGCTGAATATACACCAATGGAAGGTGCACTTTGGTACTAGTGTCAAATCCTTGGACTTCCGAATAAAGAATAACATTTCTTGCATTTCTTTTTCAATTCGATTTGGAATCTGTCAAAATATTGAAGTTTGTTTGAGAATCATTTTATTTGCCTTTTAGTAAGTGTCTTAAAACGAAAAAAAAATTGATTAAGATAGATCCTTACTTGCTGTGATGACTTGATTTTGTTTATGACCCTTATGTTATTTTGCGAAGCTTTCAGGGACCCTGGAGATTTACAGATCTTTTGGATGTATTGGCCCACGCCATTATATACTGCATACTCTGGAGTATAAAACGCATGCTTGTATAATGCGTATCGTTGGTTACAGGTCTTTGCACTTATAGTTATACCGGCATCTCTGAGATTAAGACCTCCACGCTATTGTACAGTTCTGAGTATAGTACGCATGTGTGGATAATGCGAACTTCTGAATTCCAGGTCGCTTCGCTACCATATATCTGTATTAGTATTACAAGTCTATGCGAGTCATGCGCAGCTATAAAATTTATAGTTTCGATATCATATAATTCTGAGTATAATACGCATGAATGAATTTCAGGTCGCTATAATATATACCTCTCCGTATAATACGCATGTGTGCACAATACGCACCTCTACAATTTAGGTCCCTTTATTATTGTATTATTCTTGGATATATAACGCAACCACTTCGCTATTATAAAGGCTTATATACCTGTATATACTATAATATTGAATAATTCCGAGTATAAAACGTATGGGTGTATAATACGCACCTGTGAAATGAGATCAATATATAATCCGAGTCTCTGAAAGCTTTATTTGTGTCTATATGTAACTATAAACTGATGTACATGTTTATTTTAAAATTCTATATTTTGACGTGTGACTGTTGTAGTGTGATACTGAAAAATGTGAACAAGTTTTGATATTTTGCACGTTGTTTTGAAATTTTTGCAAAATGGCAAAGGAGATACCTGTGCCTTTCTTTCGAATGTCATGTTCCAGGGATGCTGATTCGTACACACAACTGCAGAATGTGCGTTTCTATTCGAGTATGACTGTAAAATAGTTTTGCTATAATAATTCCGTCCAACACCAATGTGCCTCAGAGTTAAAAGATATTGCAATCAAAATTAAGCAATATGTTTTATTTCATCATAGGCACATATCTTTAGCTTTACATACTTTCGTCCGTGCAATGACTGTAAATGATGATTGTACAAAAAGAAGATATTTTTCCTAAATATTTTTCTACCCAATAGATCAGTTGGTTGTGTTCTGTATTTTGAGTATTGTTGAATATTTATCTATTTATTTGTCAGTTGACCTGTTATATGTTAAGATTAATAATTTGTCCCTATGTGAACTGAGTGAAATAGCATAAAATTTAATGGCAAATTGGCACCAAAATTGTATCTGTTTGCTAATACAGTTGTGGAGTCAAAGGAGAGGCAGAAGGGGCAGTTACACAGCCTCGAAAACAAGTTTTTTTCTGGCAAAAATACCATAACTAGGTTAGAGATTCGGGCAATCTCAGATATCTTGCCGGATATCTTTCGGATCTGGCTCCACCACTGTAGTACTACATTCATTGTACATAAAATGGGTTACACAAAAGGATATTTTGGTATAGTACTATTGTATATATTATACTTTAATAGTAGCATAAAAACCCATCGTGGCATTCTCACTTATTGTGGAAATACACTTAGCATGGATTTTTACTTTGGATTCACTCTCAAGACTGACATAAATGTCAAATGATAATAGGCCAATGGATTTTGACTAGGAATTAATATACAGAGTGGCCCATCACAGGGTCAAAGATGAAAGTTTTGTGCTATTTCAACCAGTTTGTAATCTGTAGAGTTAATTACTAGCAGGGAAGTTGTTTAATTAATAAATTAATTAGTGTTGTACAATATGTAAATATTCCCCTTCAAATAAAATATTTCTAAAAAAATCTGATATTCTGATAAGTCAAAGAAAACCACCCCAGCCACTGAGATGTACCACTGAGATGTACCACTGAGGGGTATCACTGAGATGTACCACTGAGATGTACCACTGAGGGGTATCAATAAAAATTAATGCCAATTGACCTTTCGCAGGTCTGAGTAAGGAATGGGCATTTCACAATGATCCACTCCCTAAATACACAACTGTACATCAGTTAAAGGTCCTGAAATAGGCTCAAAGAGTCAAAAGCTACCCAACTAAAGAGTACCTACCTACTAGCAAAGTCACCAGCTTATTGGTGAACTTATTAGCCATAGGACAGTCTTGACCATCATCAGCTCATTGGTATTTAAAACATTCCCTCTTATAAACATCACAATCATAAAAACAATGTATATATTATAACAAAAAACAACAGAATAAAAAAAATAACAAAATAATTGCACTTTGCAACAAAAAAAATACAGTAAAGTGGTCTTCAATGGAATAATTATCACTTGTTAATATTGTTGGTTTTAAAAATAAGCCACTAACTGACTACAGAATTTTAGTTTGTCACATTTGGTTTTGGATAGAATTCACAACTTCTGTTGGATATGTATAACATATAGTCAAATTGTAAAAGCATTAAACATGTATATAGCATTGAAATTTAATCGATCAAAAAACATTTTTTCTTAGCTTGAAAGATTAGTGCTTAATAAAAACTTGATTATAAAAATTTGATCCTAAAGATATTTCAGAATTGAATGATCCAACCACTGCAAAACAATCTTTGAAGTCAAAAATATGATCCTTTAAAGCTTAATTTCTTGATACAATTGATCTAGTGAAAGCATACCAATCTTAAAGTCAATTTCAAAGTTCAAAGCTCATTGGAATAGGGGTAGTAGTTCATGAAATGGTCCAGATGGCGTTTAAAACACATTTAGGACACGACATTGGTATTAGACCCTGCCTTTTATAATATTGAGTCAACAAGTTTGCAGAATATGGAATCTTGATACTTCCAGAGGTCAATTCACGTTCAAAATTCTTCAAAACATCCTCGAAAAACAACTTTTTTGGTTGGTGATGACCGCAAGTGAAAAAGATGGCTGAATTTGAATCAGATGAGGAAGGGACATCACTCTGATTCAAATAATCCAATTCACTTCTGCTAATCGATATTGCGACACGATCTCCCAAATGTTTTTGTAAGTTTTGAATAGTATCAGACCAAAGTCTATCATAAGGAATAAGTTTATCCACACTCTGTAGTTCTGGAATTTCAACATCACCTTCAGGAGGATCCAGATTGATTGAATTCCTCCATTGTGTTAGTCGTTGATCCATGGAATTTGGATGACTAGGACTAACAGTTATCAAGTTCTCTAAAACTTTTAAATTAAATTTAGTACTGAATTTGATGTTCAGTTCATTTGAAGAGTCTTTGGTACTGAAAGAAAACATTAACCATGGATAAAGTTTCCATGAGATAACAAATAAAAAGTAAACAGTAAACAGCAATAAAAATCCTTACCAGCATGACAATTACATTAATCAAAAATCTCATCCAACCTAATCGCCAAAATACTCAAATAAGTTCAGAGCAAACGGCTCTTCAGCAATTCAGCATAGCAACCTAAATAGGTTTTAATTTTGATCAAATTGGATTCGGGTATCCACCCTTCGTAAGGATTTCAATTACTTATATTTTTACCTGAATAAAATGAGACTGAGAGAAGAAGATAAAGCTGAAAGATGATGTAAAAATATTTCTTCTAATTTCAATACAGCCAGCTTCTGTTGACTCCAAAATTCAATAATCTAAAGAAAGAGAAGGTATCTTGAAGAGAAAATACAATACAAAGAAATATCTTTGTACATAATTCAATAATAACTGATCACCAGGCTTTAAACTTGCCAAAGATACTCAAAATTTGCTAAATTCATTTTCAGCAAAGTACAAAATAAAGCGTTGCAGTCTAAAACTCAAATTGTGCTACAGTTTTTTGTGTGAATTCGATGAGTGCTTATTTGAAATGTAGTGTTAATATTTACCTCTATACACATGAAATGTAAATCTTTGTCTTGAACATCCAGTTTCATCTTGTCATCCATAATAACACTATGACAAAAACAAAAAAATAAGCTTTATGTCAAATGTAAAACTGGCATATTTCTTTAAGTTATCTCATTTCAAATACACCAATACTAAATACTTACTATGTTAACTCTGCCTTATATTTAGCAGATCTCTTTATTTGTGACCTCGTCCAGTGCTTTACATGGAAGTTTCATGAACTTCCTCACTCTAAATACTAATATTAGTGTATAAATTATTGCTCAAACAAAGAACACAACAAATTTTAACTCACTCAAAATATTTCTCGACAACATTTTCACTCAATTCTGATAATTCTTCACTGGATAGTTCGGAACTATTAGACAACTTCTTCAGGTGGCAGAATAAAGCCTGGAATTAATAATGACATTAAGAAAAAACGTCATCCTAGACTACGTTTTCCTTAAATTACGAAAAAAAAAAAATTATTTGCCAAAACCCAGTGAGGGAATCTAACCCTTAAAACTACAAATAACACATAAGTCATTCTTGAAACATGGATAAATCTTGTTTAAAACGGGATACATGCTATCAATTCGATATAGGTCTAAACTAGTCAACATTAAACCTGTTAGCATTGTCGTTCTTACTAACAATGACCACTGGAAAAGGAAAAGGAGAATATACTATTACCTGACTGTAATTATGGTTTAAGATGTTTATATCAGCTGCTGTAAGCCATTCACCACTATCAATAGCTTGTCTCAATATATTAACACTACGACAGTAAGAAGTTAGATGCTGAAATAAATAACATTAAATGGATGACAATAAAGGAAGTACTAACGATCTAAAATCCAGAACAAGAATTGGAAAAATGCTTTTGAATAAACCCACAAAAATTATTAGGCCTACCTTCAATACGACTGGTATAGTTTTAGAGGAATATAAACTGTTTCCAATCAGAGTTAAATCAGGTAGCTGATACAGTTCACAATCTTCTCCATAATAATCAGAGATCTGTAATCATATTTCACAAAATCCAAATAATATGTAGGTGAAAGGGATATAATTGAGAAGCCTACACTAGCACAGTACAACATATTTCAAAGACAAAGAATACTATTTTCAGTTTTTTCCTCTTGGGACATTCACAGTTCCAGAAAACGGAAACCCTGTCTGAAATTTTTAGGTTTTAGTGTTTGTCTTGTTGGAAATGATCCCATGAATACCAGTGATTCTTAGTTGAAAGCGCACGAATTAACAGACAAAAACCAACACAAAGTTACTTACATAAAGATCAGAACAAGTACTATCAGTAGAAGCAAACAATCCTTGTTGACCAGACGTTGAGCCTGCAGCATCATGAGAAGGTAGGGATGTTAGATTAGCAGGAGTAACTTGAGCATGAGCTGAGGAACTTCCTTGTTTCCGTAAATTTCTTCTGGATAAGGGTTTATCACTTGCTAGAGGTAGTCCTAACTGAAATCGAAAGTAGAAGTAATTGTTATGCATTCTGACCAGGAGCTGGACAAGTCTAATACAATTATATTGTTCTCATTCTGTCATTTTGTCAATTGTCAATCTTGACTTCTACCATAGCCAATAATTCTTTTGTTTTTGGTAGTCCTAATGTATCTTCAACAAACACCAGCAGCTGGACAAGTCTGCTTCAATTATGACAATATTTAGATTAATTTTCTCATAACATCTTTTTTTTGAGCACAGAGTTTAACAATTCTCATTAGTTAATAATCATCCTGGACTCCTGAATAAATACCATCCTTACCTGTCCTGCCTCGTTGCGTCCCCAGACCCAGACTTGATAGTCATTATCTACAGCCATCGTGTATTCTCCACCACATCTAACACTTAGAAACTCTTTATCATTCAGTTTGGTTAACATAACTGGTATTCTCTACAATATAAATATAGAAAAATCTTACAAAACATGCTATTATTCTTACAATATCAAATGTAAATTGTTGAAACGTTGCATACTATTAAACTCAGGAGTAGTATACCATAAAATGTTCAGTCAAACTAAAATTAAAAGTAACTTATTTTTGTTAAAGAAAATCAGCCCTACCTCTTCTATTTTGTGTCCAATTCCAAGTTGCCCATCAACATTTCTACCCCAAACATAAACCTCCCCATCAGTTGTTAAGGCTACAGTATGAAAACTACCACAGGCAACCTACAAATAAATCAAAATCATCAACAAATCACAACATAGCACGAGTCATCTTGAATCATTAAAAGCATCTGCAATCAAAACTGGTCTTATGATTATCTTGTAGTAGACCATGCTTACCCTTTTCGAAACATCTGATGGAGGAGTCAATTACTATACAACTTTTACTCTTGATTTTAACATGCTTTCAACAATATTTTGATTAACAGAAACAGAAATTTTTATCATCTGTACAGATATATTACTAATAATGAAATAAAGGGCTCTTTCAAAGTTTTCATGACTAAAACACCATTTGACTTGACTACCATTTTTCTAACTGAGCAATAACTTGAATGTGAAATTACCTGAGAAAGTTTACCATTAACGAAAGATGTATCAATTAAAATAGGACACAAGAAGCTTTCTAATGGGTCTAACATGGGCTGTCCTTGCTGTCGGGCTCGTCTCATATTGTGGGCAGAGAATCTCAGACTGTATGGGTGACAACCCCAGGAGTATACTCTATTATTAGCTGTTATTGCCACCTACAAATTAAACTCGACATATAAAACAGACCATCGAGACATGGAGGAATATAGAATAGTTGATTTGCTGCTATCAATGTATTGACAAACTGTTAATTTGGTTTAGTTTTCCAGTCTGCATCGTTGCTACTCGTTTTTTCTCTTTTTTTCCAGAATAAGTAAAGCTGTATCAGGTGAATATAAAACACAATTCGAACTTTGCATGACCTTTTGGCATAATAAAATCTTAACTCTGTAGCCCTAAAAGCCCATTCATACTAAAAATCGAAGTTTGGTTTGAACAATGCTAATGAAAAGAACTAGAAATTCATCAAAAGCAACCAGTTTTTAGACTTACAGAATGAAAATATCTAGTAGAAACAGCTATTATAACTTCAGGTAGTCTGATTATTTTAACAGGAGTCGTTCTCTTACTGTTATCTCCTATACCTAACTGTCCAAAATATGCACAGCCACATGAATAGACATCACCCTACAATATCAAAAACTTGAATTGGGAACAAGGTATTCAAATAAAGCAAACATCTCCCAACAATATCAAAACAAATGAATTGAAACTAAATCAATCTGTAGTATAAAAGACCAACATTGGAAACCAAGCATCTAAAATAAAGTATACATCTCCTGAGAAAAGAACTCATCATATGAAGGTGTTGGATACAAGATACAATGAGTGAACGAAAGAGAAACAAACCTTGGCAGTAAGAAACAAACTATGGCAATATCCAGCACTAATTTTCACCACACCAAACTCATTTAGATAGTCAATGTTCTTTGGTATCAGCTGATCTTCTGGGTCACCAAGCCCCAGTTGACCATGTACCCCCCACCCCCAAGAATACACACTGAAAAACAAAATCACAAAGTCAAGATAAATAAGTTCATAATGTAGCCCCAGATAAACGTCTTTAGATAGTATCTTATCATGCACACCTCTGTTTTTTAGACAGAAGAACTGGAGCTTCAAGCCTTAATCAGGCTGACAGGGCTTTGGCCGCCCAACTTTCCAAATTCTAATCATTAAGTTCATAAATGCTTGGTACTGTTTGTCCCTCTCTTCAATTATGGGCCCTACCCGGCCCCTCCACACAACTTGTCATTAAGAGGATCTAAAAGAACCTACCAGCCAGCATCAGTTAGAGCTAGAGTATGATACTGTCCACAATCTACAGCTATCACTGATTCTCCTATATCTAATAATGTCTGTAGTAACATTGGACGTGTATAGGTATGTCTGGTTCCTACACCAATTTGTCCATATACAGAACTACCCCATCCATATACCTACAATAAATAATGCGCTTATACAATTATTACATGCATGAAAGAGAAAATGAAGTAGAGTTTTATGTTTTACTTTTGGACTAACGAAATGAAATTCAGTTCAGTATCTTATTCAAGTGACGAAATGCGTTTTATTACAATGAAATGTGCAAATCTATTTAAAGTATTTACCCCTTGTTGAGTAAGAACTATGGTATGTTTTCCACCACAAGAGACAGACGTGACTTTTATCTGTAACATATGTAACGTTTCAACGCGACTTGGCAGACATATTGAATTCTTGCCGACCAAATCACCATGACCTAATCTAGATGTTCAAAAGAAAAAATTACAAATTACAGCATGTCTTGACATATTGGCAATACATTGGTAGCAGCTAATGAAATATTCACATGAGGAAGTATATCAATCATAAATGAGTAAGTATGATTGACTGTTGTCTAATATCTACAAATGTATATTGGACATTGGAAATGCACATTAATAATATTTCCATACCATTTTGAACATAGATCATCTAACTTATAGGAAATATAAAAACTATATCATACCTGCCGTCCCTAGTCAGTCCCCAAGTATATAGATCTCCATTACGTATACTAGCACCATGTTCTGGTCCTGCTCCTATCAGACTGGTCTGTAACGCTAGCTTTGGCTTCTTTTCATTTGATACACTTTCTTTCTGTAATATAAAAACAGCCCTGCATTTTTTGACAATTTTTGGCCATAATAGTCTAACCAAGAAATAATCTTTAATACAATAGGGAAAAAAGAAAATGAATGCTTCATTCGGATATCTATGAAAAGCAAAAATGTCCTACAACTTCAATTTGATAACAGCTCATCTCATACTGCTGACATTTTGGACATAAAATCATCATCAGGACTGCAGGTTTGAAAAAGTAAGAAACTAACTGAACACAACACTAAGTTCTGACATTGTGTTGAAACCCCAAAATGACCTACCACATCAATGTAATCAAAGTTCCAGTTCTGAAGTATTTCCTGTAGATTGACAACTGGTCTCTCTTCCTTATTTCTCTTAATATTAATCAATAAAACCAGACGTAGAAAAAACTCTACCAGTTGATTAGTGTCTATCTCTTTATTCTCCTACAAAACACAAATGATATCAGATGAACATTCTAGTGTGGTCTGAAATTTATAATGCCATAGTCAGAGTTATTTCCCTTTATGGAACTCTCCAGAGGAGAAGTTAAAGTAGGTCTATAAATCTTGAAAGTTTAAAGAGATTCATTTTTTGGTTTTCAGGTCATTCAGAGCTAATAACAATATTTCTATTTCATTGTAGATGAACTAGATGTCAGAATTTCATTTTGATAAATGATAGGAGTAGCTGAAGTGTTTACTCACCGAGGCTAGATCTATACTTTCACCAGAATAAGATGTTAATGAAGTCAAACTAGCAGTTCTGAAAAAAATTATGTTCATTTTCCATTATCAATAGTTGTTACTGATTCTAATCATAACCAAATCAATCATGATACAATTAAGGCAATGTAATCCCTTGTCTAAGAGGGTCGGATATCGTTGGCTTAAGGACTGGATATACTGTCTACTGCCCACAAAAAGTAGACAAAACAGCCCAGTCTCAAATAGCAATGGAGTATGAAAAGTGCCAAAGTGAAACAGACTTTTCTGAATCTTATTGGAATAATGAAATGACACTGAATTTTTCATCTGACTCTTCTGCATCTCATTAGGATTTTCAGGACAGGCAACTGTATGCTATGTTGTGTACAATCAGGAAAACTTTTTTCGGGTATCAGCCTACTCTATTTCCAACCAAAAAGAGTCACATGGGGCAGCAGCCCTTTATTGCCCTTTTTCCAAAATGGCTGGTTAAATGACCATACCTTTGTCTATGGTGATTAGAACGACGTAAAAATCCCTGCATCAACGGTTTCGACGGGTCGAAGACGTCTGCTAGTTTTAACATTGATTCAAGAGACAAGGAATTTACTTCTGGTTCCAACATGGCTACATTCCGTATGGCAAGCTGGGGTTTAACTAATAATAATTTTACTAGGTCTTCGGCTGATAGACATTGTAGATAGCTACCTGGAAATAAAGAAAAATTCCGAAGAAAATAAAACCCAGTAAAACTCAGTTGCATTGAGAAATAGGAAAGAAAGAAATGAAGCAGGGTTCAAAATCCTCTCTACCAGCTGGTTCTTAACCAAACCTCTTGGTATCGATCTTGTCTGGACTATCTGTTTCCATTTACTGTTTGCTTCTTCTTAAGAGGTATTTTTCAAGAATCAAAGCAATGGACATACCTTCACCAGCTTTAAGAAGATGAGCATGAAAGCCCCGAGATATGAGATCTTCTAACAAAACAAGAGGTATATCATAACGTCCATAATCTTGTAATAAATCTAGACCCTCCATTACTAAACCTCGTGCCTGAAATTCAACGTGTCAGAAAGTATCAAACTTTGAAAGAAACCCACGAAAATAACAAGTTTAAATTCACAATATTTGAGAAAAAAAGTCAGACATACCTTTGCAAAGTCTAGCAGTAATTCCATAAAACCAAATTTAGCCAACAGATTCAGGGCTAACTTTTCATCAAATGTAAAGCTACCCAGCAAGAAGTTCCTATAACAACAGCAAAATATAACATTATTATCTACGTGGACTCTCTAAAAGGGATGCTGAGTTGACAAACCTAAATACCAAATTAACATTATTAGCTATGTGGACTCTCTGAAAGGGATGCTGAGTTGACAAACCTAAATACCAAATTAACATTATTAGCTATGTGGACTCTCTGAAAGGGATGCTGAGTTGAAAAATGCAAAATGAAGTTAATATACAGGTTTTGTGGACTCTCTGAAAGAGATTTTGAGTTGACAAACCCAAATAGCAAAGTAAATGTGAACTCTGTGAATGAGATGCTAATTTGGCAAAAACAGTTGCAAAGTGACATCAATTGTTCCGTTTGGTCTCAAGAAGAGAAGAGAAATGACGCAAAAGGGCAGGCAACCCTAAAATGTAATAGCCTTAAACAACAAGCATAAGGACTGGCAAAATCAAGGGTTATATATAGAAATAGACTCAAGCCCCTTCATGAATCAATCAAGCACTAACCTGAAGGGTTCAATAAGTTGGCTAGGTGTATCAGTACAGGAGTATATTTCATGTATATAACATTTCAATGCCAAGTTAGACAACTGTTTTCTATCACTAGTACTCAGTACTATATGACTACTACCTAATACTTTCTGCAGAACCTCCATTGCTGTACTGTAATGTTTATACTTTAATAGGCTAGACACTCTTTTAACATAGGAACACTGTAATCAGAAAAATAAGTCAAAGAATTTTATATCCTACTGTATCTTATTGGACTAATGAAATGAATTAGAGTTTTATATCCTACTGTTCTGTACCTTATTGGACTAATGCAATGAAATAGAGTTGTATATCCTACTGTTCTGTACCTTATTGGACTAATGAAATGAATTAGAGTTTTATATCCTACTGTTCTGTACCTTATTGGACTAATGAAATGAATTAGAGTTTTATATCCTACTGTTCTGTATCTTATTGAACTAATGAAATGAATTAGAGTTTTATATATCCTACTGTTCTGTATCTTATTGGACTAATTAAATGGAGCTTTATATCCTACTGTTCTGTGTCTTATTGAATTGTATGCCAACTGGACACAGATTTGAATTCTGAAAAGTGACACAGTAGGCTGAAATTGACCCACCTTGGAGAGTTTGTAGAGACATAAAGCCTGAGTTGTATTGTTTAACACCAGAAGATGATCAGCCGCTATTTCAAATAAATTTGACAGATTCAGACCGATACTAATTCCTAGTGATTCCGAGACGCTGGCATCATTATTCTTGACTGCTAATTTTAAAAATAAACGCTCAGGAGATACTCTGAAAGCAAACACAGATCATCATTTTATATCAAAAAAATGTCTTTATCTAAGTTGAAGCACCAAAAAATTGCAAACCAAGGCTACAATGCTATCAGCATCTTTACAATGTCAAGCTATTACGTAATTCATTCTTATACCTTGACTGCAAGAGCCACTTTTCTTGTATCAAGGAATGCAGCAATTTGATGGGACTGTACAGCTGCAAATACAGGCAATCATAGCCTGGCTCTATTCGCTAATGTACAATCCAATCAAATAGCTGCATTTACAAATTTGTGTAAATCCAATATCAAAGTTACTTTGTTTCTGACAATATTTCCAAACACAACATACCTGGGTCTACATTCAAACACTGAAGAATTAGTGACAACAATACAACCATCTAATACAGTATGAGATGATAGTCGTATGGAATCTAAAGAAGATACAGAGTTATCTTTCTTGTTGTCAAGATCTTCAGCCTCTGCTCTCTCATGCCAATAAAATGGAAAACTTTTCTTCTGAGTTCCCAAAACTTTTTCACCATGTGGGAGTTCAAACTTCTGTAGAATTGCATCCTTGTTGAATTCCTGTAACAAAAAGGCATTAAAGAAAGATGTAGATTATGAAAAAAAAAAAAAATATTGCTTCTATAGCAATGGATGTTAAATCATGGAGAATTTTGTTTAAAGTTTTGCCTACCATTTTTACCCCTATAGTGCCTACTGCACATCAAATGTCATTCTGGAAAGTGTTACAGGTAGCTAAAATTAAGTGTTATCTGCTAGTACAGCAAGTCCCAATTTCTTGTTGAGAAAATGTCTGCTTACCTGTTGGTCTTCAGAAGAGATCTCAGCTTTCTGATTGGATAAAACTAATAACCGTTGCCCATGGATACTGGATATAGCAAACATCAAACAATCAGTGAAAATAACGTTGTACGTTCCAAACGGTAACTTGTAGATAAAAAATGGTGAATGTTCTAAATGACTGTCAAACACCTAAAAGATTAAAAAAAATATTTTGGGAAAGGATTCATGGATTAGTCAGGACAACTATGTGGACTCTCTGAATGGGATGTCAAGTTGACACACCCAAATAGTAACATAATTAGTTATTTCCAACTGTCGAGAGATCTTAAGCTTAAGTCTGTAGTACATTGGACCCAAGATTATTGTCCATATGAACGTCAGCTCCTCTTACTTGTTAAGTGGCTAACTTGACCTGAATCCTGGACTTTCTAGGGGAGGTAATCACTATTCTTACCTGAAACGTGGATGTTTTATCACAGTGAGCAGTAACAAAATGGCGCCCCTTGGCGTTTTGCGGGTACAGGATAACAGAACGATCAAATTGGGTGAATTTTACTGGTGTGAACATCCCTTTTAATTCATCTGCAACAGATTCAGTGGTTTGAATATAACAGTTATCAAATAAAGCCATGTGGACTCTCTGAAATGGTCATTTGTGAACTCTCTCAAAGCATCAAATAGTGTCACTTGCCATTTGACTGGAGTGGATATTGATTCCAACACAATTAGAGTAGAAAACGTTCTTTGAACTTTCTGAAATGGTCATTTATGGACTTGCTAAAAGTATGGGCCAGCTTGATTTCTGGACGGATTCCACCTCACCCCCCTGTAGAAATGCCACTGACTGGCCTACAAACCTGAATTCATCATTATATTAGTTATAGAGGGGAGACGTCTCTCAGATCCTAACAGACTCGTTTCATTCATTGGTCTCCAGTTCTGCTGCGACCGACTCTCTAACAACAGTTTCCATTGGTTACCAGAATTACCTGTGATCTACAATGGAATTTGAAATTAAACAGTAAATGAAATAATAGAGCTTCATTAAGACATTTTCTATGTGAATGTGCTAGATTCCTCTTAACTAATCCAAAAAATGATTACTGAAAGCTGCTTCATGAAATTAAAAGTACCAACCAAAAGAACTGTGGTCATCTGCTGATCATCTTGTATTAGATCTAGGTCTATGACTTGTCCGTGTATACTTGTACAGGCCACCATTCTACGTCGTAGTAAATCTATTAGCACGATCTCCCCAGCCTAGATTAAAACATCAAAATAGAGGTGAAAATTCTAAAGAGTCTGACACAAAGTGTCGCCCCTTTGATTCATTTTTGGAACGCTTGCTTTTGAGAATTTTCACCAAAACAAACACAAAATTTAGCATAACTTTTGGATTTATAATAAGCTGAACCATTAATGAATATATTGTTGGGCTAATGAGTTATATGAGCTATAAGACAATCTAGTTGAAATGAAAGAAAGGAGGTGGAGTTTTACACCCACCTTAGTACCATATATAGCAATCTGATCATCTTCTAGAGTATGCCACCAACAGACCTTGGTCACCATCCCAGTTGGTTTGTTTAATGTTATCTGTGTGGCATCGTTAGTCGCCCAGAGCTGGTTTACTCTTGATTTCGGCTCCTGAAAGAAGTATGCAATAAGGGAAACCTGTACAAAATACTCAGAGGAGAATGACCTAATCTGTATGGATACATGTCCATGGAAGCATTTCTTATCTTATTAGTAATTAGCCTTTAGATCAAGTTTCAGTTTCAAAGATTATTTTATAATATGTTGCTGTATAAAATCAAGGTTTTACTGGCTGAAGCTACCAGACATCTGTTACTTACCAAGAGACATAAAGCTGGAATGATATAAATATCTGGTGTGTCAGTGATCACCAATAACCAAACTACAGTTGGATCAAAACACATGGAAATAATCGTTTTCTCGGCTGGCCATGGTATCTGTTTAATCTCAGGACTTTTATTGGCTGTTTTATGTCTCAATAATAAATAATCTGAAACAAAATACTCAATTCTTCACTCCTGTCTATTAAGTATTTCAAAATGTAGGCTAGTCATAAGGTCTTATAGTGCACATCTCTAAAAGTGGATGGCTAGCTCTCCTGGTAAAATTTACTAGCCATTTAACACTGGTTGGCATTGCCTGTTTTTATTGGAAAGAAAACTAGGATGTTTAACTCCCTATTCATTTTTAAATATGTTCAACTCTTATTGAGACAGTAGGCTAGACCTATTAGCCCCCACCCCCCCCCCCCCCCTTTCTTTACCATTATCCAAATAATACTTGATAATGAAGTATTAAGACCTCAAACGGACTGGAGAAAGGCAAACAGCATCAACTTACTATTAGAGCAATACAGAGCCAGCATGCAGATTTCACCCTCTTCTCGCCAAGCATAGTTCTTAATGCAAACTTTTTGAGGGGAGGTTTCAGATTCGGGTTCTGTCTGTCTGTATTCTTTGCGCACTGACAAGAGTTTGGCCACATCAAAAAGCTCATACATGATGGGGATTGGTAGATCTCGATTTTGCAAAATTTTGACAGAGATTTGGCCTAATTTGGGCCTTTAAAACTCAAAAATTTTGAGACAGTTTTTCACGTTTGGTCATGTGCCATTTTGTACTTTGAAAGCGAGTATAAACAAAAGAGTTATGTTCCCTTGATTCATGACTGAATCGCCACCATTTTGGATTCTAATAAGACAGCTCGACCTCAAATAAGTCAAATCGATCGTATGAAAGGTTAAGCTGGGCATTTTACCATTTATCAATAGAAAAGCCTGTATAGATTTAGAGTTCCCGAGCATTAAATGCAGTTTTCACCAGATCAGTCCAAGCTACTCAAAAAGAGTACCCTCTCCAATGGTAGTTACAATTTCGCCAGGTGTCGTACAAAAAAAACTATACTAGGCTTATGTAAAGAAATACTATCCGGTATATAATCCGATCGACATTATCAATTCTGCATAAGAAAGATAGAATTTCATATACTTTTAGTTAATCCGAAACTAGTCGACTCTTCTTATAAAACCATCTAAATATTCAGCTGATAGAGCTCAATTTCAGCTGCCGGAACCACTTTAAAGAATTAAATTTCGACGTCTGGTTGATTAGTTGAAATTAAGTTCTATCAACTGGTTAAGCATACATATTTAGACGACCATGTCCCTTTAATTGGTAACAGATGTCGGTCAAGTGGGAGTCAGTAAAATGAAATATTTAAAGGGAATTTTTCTAACCTTCTAACCTAATTTGATAACTTTTCTTCCAAATATGAAAGATTCTTATTCAACAAGGGATATCTGCAACTTTCGAAATGAAATGGAGTTTTACGCCCTAATTTTCTACACATTCAAATGGCTACCAGACAATATCTTTTTAAAAAGTCAAAAACTGTCAAAAGTAGCTATCAGGGGCAAGGTAAGAAGTTTCGGACTAATGAACATAGAACGACAATCTCACGTGTTGTGAAGCCTGTTGTAACTTTATCAATACAAAGACACTGCATACAAATAAACATCGTAGGCGGTTATTGAATCGTTATCTGCGCAGTCGTGAACTTTGACCTGTTGACTAGGCCGCTATACGAGTCATATAATAGTATAATGAGTTTTATTAGTATAAGCAATGTGTATATATGACTATGTCTAAATATTGAAACTTAATCTTGAAATTTTTGACAAAATGGGAAGTGGCGACGGATTAGGAGATAAATACGACCATGAGCACGCTCTAGAGGAATGTGCGGAATATTCAGGTAAATTTTAAATCTTATAATACACCTTTTGTTGTCAAAGATCGACCTAATTCGCAAGAGTTAATTCGGATTAGGATTAAACAAGTCAACGCGAGATGTTCGACTTTGGGCGGCATCTAGCATGTTCATTGACCTAATTACGGGACAATATCTGATGTACGTTTCATATCTTGTATATAGTGAAATTATTTTATGGTACATCGTTTCTACAATTTATATTGTTATCACCACTTTATTTGCTGTTATCCTATTTCTTGATTAAGTAACAGCGTTTCTACAATTTACATTATCATCAGTTTTATAACAACGTTTCTTTAATCAACATTAGGATGCAGGCCTACACAACGTTTCAACAAATTAACACTTTTTATAATAAAGTCCCCCCTTCCCCCCATTTTATTGTAGGCTTACACAATAAAAACCATGAGTAGTATACAATATAAACTGATAATGACAATGTAAATTGTTGAAACGTTGTGTACAATAAAACTCGGGAGTAGTATACCATATAAACTAATGATGACAATGTAAATTGTTGAAACGTTGTGTAGAATAAAACCCAGTAGTAGTATAACATTTACACCCATGATAACAATGTAAAATGTGTATTAGTGATAGGTTATTACATGTAATCTCTAACCTCTAAACATTGGTGAAATATTATGTATGATGTATCGATCAATGAAACAGATCGTGTAAATCGTACTGTGATTGATTATTTATTACAAGGTGGTCAATGTGAACATCTGTCCTTTTTACTGACAGAATACGGACAATGACCACTGCTGTGTCACTGACTCGTCAATGTCCTTGTGGCGATATGGCCGAGAGCCGAGAAGAGTCTGGGGGATTCGAACCAATTAAGCTTGCCTAGCAGACGACAATCTAACTCGCTACCCACTTTGACAGTTGTAAATCGCGACATACCAAACACAAATCTTTATTTATTTTCACTCTCTGAAAAGAATGCAATGTTGTCAAACTTAACTATCAATAAATAATATAAGCTATGTGGACTCTCTGAAAGGGATGCCAAGTTGTTAAACCTAGATACCAAATAAATAATATTAGCTATGTGGACTCTCTGAAAGGGATGCCAAGTTGTTAAACCTAGATACCAAATAAATAATATTAGCTATGTGGACTCTCTGAAAGGATGTCGAGTTGACAAACCCACATGCCAAATTGACAATATTAGCTATGTTGACTGACAAGCCCAGTCAGCTGTATAGAATTTCTAAGAATTATGTGTTAATAATCAGAAGAATGTTTATCTGTCAGGATATGATAAAATATATTATTTCACTATAAAGTTACAGTCTACTGCTCTTATGTAATAAATCAAGACGAGACTCAACTAGATCCTAGTTGGTTGGGTGGGAATTCGGGAAATTAGGACGAACAACTTTATTTCATTAGTCCAATAAGGTACAGAACAGTAGGATATAAAACTACATTTCATTTCATTAGTCCAATAAGATACAGAACAGTGGGATATAAAACTCTATTTCATTTCAATAGTCCAATAAAATACAGAACAGTAGGATTTAAAACTACATTTCATTTCATTAGCCCAATAAGATACAGAACAGTAGTATATAAAACTACATTTCATTTCATTAGTCCAATAAGATACAGAACAGTAGGATATAAAACTACATTTCATTTCATTAGCCCAATAAGATACAGAACAGTAGGATATAAAACTCTATTTCATTTCAATAGCCCAATAAGATACAGAACAGTAGGATATAAAACTACATTTCATTTCATTAGTCCAATAAGATACAGAACAGTAGGATATAAAACTCTATTTCATTTCAATAGTCCAATAAAATACAGAACAGTAGGATATAAAACTACATTTCATTTCATTAGCCCAATAAGATACAGAACAGTAGGATATAAAACTCTATTTCATTTCAATAGTCCAATAAGATACAGAACAGTAGGATATAAAACTCTATTTCATTTCATTAGACCAATAAGATACAGAACAGTAGGATATGAAACTCTATTTCATTTCATTAGTCCAATAAGATACAGAACAGTGGGATATAAAACTGCATTTCATTTCATTAGTCCAATAAGGTACCGAACAGTAGGATATAAAACTACATTTCATTTCATTAGTCCAATAAGATACAGAACAGTAGGACGTAAAACTCTATTTCATTTCTAACTGTATGAAGTTTTTGTTAAACAACAAGAGGATTATAGTACAGTAGAGAATAATCAATAAGTAAATATATTATTGCTGCGAGAGAAATACCAACCTAGTGATGTCATCTAGAATTCAATATTAATCATTCATTGATTTTAAAATACTTTAATATGACCTAATCATGTTCAACCAGCAAACATTTTATATTGAAATAGTCAGAATGGGACTGCAGCTTTATTAGATTTGTAGCAACCGCACTAAGACATGAAGATATTTTTCTAACACAGAGATAAAGACAGTAACGACTCTTTTCGTGTTGAATAGTATGGGAATGGAGCTTACTCAGACCTGTAGAGAGCAAGACAGTTTTCAAACTTTATGTGTATTAGGGACACTGTTAGCATCGATTTGCAGCATTCCAATTTTCAATCCGATGTCTGTGGTTCTTGCGACGTAAATTATACAAAGGCCACAAATCTAACTAAGGACCTTTGTTAGAGGGTTCTTTTCTACCAAGCACAGAATAAAAACCCTTCATCGAAAAATAAAATAGCACCCTATACTTTAGTATTCTTTCAAATAAAATGTATTTAGATTCGTTTTGAATTTACCACATGAATGAAAGGAGAATAAACGTGTCTAAGGTGAAAACAGCCTCCAAACCACCTGTCGTGATGAAAGGCAATCTGGCAGGCGCTGAAATAATTCCAGCGTTAAAAGATCAGACTAAAATTTCAAAGGATGCCAATTTACTGTTAAATTATAATTGGCACCGGTAACATGGTGCGACCGTTTTCTGAAATCCCATCCTGCAACAACTTCACGTGTATTAAAGAGATTATAGTCGTTCTAATATTCGCTGATAGAGCTTAAAGTTGTCTAATTATTTGTCATAATTTCACCAAAAAAAACAATTTGTAATACGTGTACAGTAATTGAAAAAAAACATTACATAGAAATATTTATATATAGAGAATTTTGTTTACTTCGAGAGGAGTGTAAGCCTAATCAAAACATAACAAAAACAAAATATTTCTACAGACTGTTTGAGCGACTTGGACACGTATTTGTTTTTTTACATCTATTTGTCATCAAAGTTGACACAATACGTCGGCATTTTTGGTTTTTTTTTCATTTTGGACAGTCGACTAACAGTTTTCTAAAAACTAAAGAAATATAACAATACCATTGAAAATTAAATTGAGAAATTAAATTGTATTGAGTTGTATGAACTACTGTTCTGTATCTTATTAAACCAGTAAAATGAAGTTTTAATCGCCGAGTGGCATTAAATATTCCAAATGAGTGAGCATTACCTCATTAATGCGACCCCGGACCTATTTCATAGCATGCAATATAAATATCTTAGGAAACAAATTGTCCTAGGACGGCCTGAATGTGAAATGAGATGAATCGAAATTACCTAACACTACTATAGACAAGTCTTTGGGGAGTGCCAACACGTCCATGATTATTACTGGTGTACTGAATACATGATTATTACTGGTGTACTGAATACATGATTATTACTGGTGTACTGAATACATGATTATTACTGGTGTACTGAATACATGATTATTACTGGTGTACTGAATACATGATTATTACTGGTGTACTGAATACATGATTATTACTGGTGTACTGAATACATGATTATTACTGGTGTACTGAATACATGATTATTACTGGTGTACTGAATACATGATTATTACTGGTGTACTGAATACTGAAAAGGTCAACATATTTAAGTCCATCTTTCTTTTATAAAACATTCGTACAAAAATCGCCATTTTATCAGTACAATAAGGTATAAGACTTCATTTCATTTCATTAGTTCAATAAGATACAGAACAGTAGGATATAAAACTCCATTTCATTTCATTAGTTCAATATGATACAGAACAGTAGGATATAAAACTACATTTCATTTCATTAGTCCAATAAGATACAGAACAGTAGGATATAAAACTCTATTTCATTTCATTAGTCCAATAAGGTGCAGAACAGTTGGATATAAAACTACATTTCATTTCATTAGTCCAATAAGATACAGAACAATAGGATATAAAACTCTATTTCATGTCATTAGTTCAATATGATACAGAACAGTAGGATATAAAACTACATTTCATTTCATTAGTCCAATAAGATACAGAACAGTAGGATATAAAACTACATTTCATTTCATTAGTCCAATAAGATATAGAACAGTAGGATATAAAACTACATTTCATTTCATTAGTCCAATAAGATACAGAACAGTAGGAAATAAAACTCTATTTCATTTCATTAGTCCAATAAGATACAGAACAGTAGGATATAAAACTACATTTCATTTCATTAGTCTAATAAGATATAGAACAATAGGATATAAAACTCTATTTCATTTCATTAGTCCAATAAGATACAGAACAGTAGGATATCAAACTTCATTTTGTAGAGAATAGTAGATTAACTCTGATAGTTCAAAGATTATGGGTGCAGAGATCATTAAGGATCTGAATTATATGAAATAGAAATTCTAACCACTTTAAATCTATCTATCGTACTAATAGACTCGTTACTCCCCGTCAAGTCAATTTGGAGCGGAAACGGAACAGGATACTGGGTCAACCTATCTTTACCTTCTGGCACTTTTAAATAAGTTAGCGTAAATGAGGTCAACCGCTGATATACGAACATTTTTATTATTCATATCTTAAAGTTGGATTCCCCCGAATGTTTGCCAAAAGTGTAATAATGAAGTGCATTAGACAATGACGACGTTAGTTGTGATCTGAAGAGGGTTTCTCTAACGTTTAAACAGAAAAGGGGAGGGGGGTGCTTAGGTGATGGTCCTATGGCTCCGTCAGAAATAAGACTTGCCCATATACTTTAAGAGAGTCCAGGGGAAGGGGAGGGGGAGGGAAAGGGTGACGAGCCCAAAATATGCTTCCCCCCCCCCCCGAGAGCGTTTCTAAAATTTGTGGAACGTGTGCACTTGTCCGATCATCTCATCATATCGTTTCCTAGATTACATAATTTCCCCCTGATTCTTTAAAATATGGTGATATCATTCATCTATAGATAGGGTCACTTTGTTTCTTCAATTTCCGATTAGCAAATATTGACTTCCTTCAAATGATGCCATCTTATCTACATCTTTGAATATTTCCGTTAGTTTCTACGCGTCGTTTCCTTTCTCAGTCACAGAAACTTCCCTGTTGCCTTCTTACAACATGTAGATGTAAAATTAGATTGTATTGTCTTCGTGACAATGTATATATACGTACATAAGGATATGTCATTGAGATAATTACAACCGTTGAATTCCCCGAGGGCCACCCCCCAAACAAAAATGCACAGAACATCTGATATTACATAGCATCCATTTCAGAGAGTCCACATAGCTAACAACGTTCATTCGTTGTTCAGGTTTGTCAACTCAATATCCCTTTCAGAGAGTCCACATAGCTAATAATGTTCATTTGGTGTTTAGGTTCGCCAGCTACACCCCCTTTCAGAGAGAGACTCTATATAGCTAATAATGTTTATTTGGGTATTTGAGTTGGTTAATCGATTTTGGAGAGCCCACATAGGCTTTATGATCTAACTCAATGATATGACACTTTTAAACAAGGTAGCTTTATTTCACAAACGTCCGGGTTGACCATCTCAAGCGGAAGGTGACTATAGACCTATATTGTAGTCTATATTCTAATTCGACATGACTTTACATATTTTACTCTAGGATGAGCGACATGTTATATATTTAGGAATTCATTAAACTATTTCAAGATGGATTCCCATGAAATAATATTTCAATAGTTCAATAAGATACAGAACAGTAAGATATAAAACTCTATTTCATTTTATTAGTCCAATAAGATACAAAACAGTAGGATATAAAACTCTATTTCATTTCATTAGTCCAATAAACTCAATTTATTTCATTTCAAAATTTCTATTTTTCAGATCGTCATAAACAGTTTATCAAAGATAACCTACAGGCCGTGAAGAAACAATGTAAAGAGTTTAAAGTGTGTTTAAATGAGCTGTATTCACAAGAGAATATTCATCTGATTCTACAAGGAGGTGATATAGATCTTAGACTGATATGTGGGTAAGTTAACGGCCCTTTATATCAGATGTTTACCTCCCCTCTCCCCTCCCCCTCTTTCATACCCTTCCTTTGTCAGTGATGCAGGTCGGAGGGGCTGACATGGAAAAAGCGTTCGGACGGGACAACAAACCGAGGCCCTTTGTACTACAGGCTGTGTACATTAAAGATCCCTCGACAGTTCGAAATCAGATAATAGGCTCATACTGCTGTCTTGGCAAAAATTTCTCTCATTGCACACTGCATGCCGTTGTCTGTCTTCGACTCCTTACAAGTCGGGAGTAATCTTATGCGAATTCTTGCATTATCTGCACCCATTTACAGCTGGGTCGACTGGCTACCACTTAAAGTACATCTAATCGTCTAGAAAGTAAACCAAACTATGCAGATGTACTGAAGATTTGATATCGGTTATCCAATCTGCTATATCGGGCTGTTTATCTGATGGCGACATTCTCTTGCTTGTTAAATTAATCAAATTGTCGAAACAGACTAATATATTGTCGCTTGACGTGTATTCTTAGACTCTATTTCAATTAATAAAACATTCATAATGATAGGAGTTTTACGTCCTGTGTCTACAGTTTCTGCAAAACAGGTCATAAAACTCATTTCATTTCATTTACTGACTACAGTTTTTGCTTTGAATTAAAATAGAGTATTACGTCCGACTGGCCTTCGGCATTTTTTGTATCTAATAGGGATAATGAATTGAAATTGAATGTGAAAATTTTATGTCCTACTTTTATTGGGATAATGGAATGAAATGGAGTTTTATGTCCCATTTTTTTGAAGTAATTTTATTGGGCTAGTGAAATAACATCCTTTCACGTACGTCTACAGATCAACTTATTCCCCTGTTCATTCCAGGTTCCTGTACCCCGATACAACCAATACCACCACAGCCTCGTCCCAATGTCAGGATAAAGAGAGAAAGTCTATTAAAGAAGATGTCAGCAAAAAGTTGAAGGACTCCATGGAACTAGAAGGGGACCACCATGATGGCGAAAACGAGTGGCAGGACGTCAAAGACTGTCTACATAACGAAACGATGGAATCTCACAATAAACCAGTAGATCATCTCGACCAGATTTGTCGGTGAGTTTGACGAGGAGGGGAGTGCTTAATGCAGGGTTGGGGAGAGGACAATGCCAGGGTGTTGGGCAAAGACAGCTTGGGTGGGTGGGATAAACATTCTCAAAGTAGGCTGGGATTGTCGCTATATGCATTTAATGGTAGGCCTTGTCGAAAATGCAGACTCGTAGCCAGACTTGATTGTTGGGAAGGGCAAGAAATATACCCAGAGGGGCAATGGTGTAAATTGTGCGAAAAGAGAAGCAACAAGTGTCCCTGATACATTTACAAAGTCTAGAAAACCTCTTCTGAAACACTTGAATATGTTAAAATATCGAGAGGCTGTCGGACAAACACTATCAAATTTTGACGGATTGGTTATTTATACAGAAAGTGACTGAGACAAAGACCAGATGTTATTAAACAGTTCAGTATATTGCGTGGCATCGAGAATTTATTTGTGATTCGCATGAGATTGGACCAATCTAGTAACATAGTTTTTGACGTTGTGCTTGGTTATGTTCTCTGTATCAATGGACGTCCATTTCAGCATATCTTATTTTGAAATTGTGGTCGAGATCCCTCTCAGAGAGTCCACATAGCTTATTTTGTCTGGTCTGGTATTTGGTATTATGAGTATATGATTAAGTATGACTTTTTGAATTTTCATGATGTATTTGTATCATTTCAGACTAGCAGATCGACAAGAAGAAGATATTTGTAATTCTCGAGTCCATCATCGTATTGAAAGTTTTCTCAATCATCAGCTAGAACATATACAGTGTACCTGTAACTCCTTAAAGAAGAGTAAGTATTCCTGTTATTACTACTTATCCAGTGCCAGTGATCAACACGCTCTTTCGAGGTTTTCTCTTTGATTTGACAGGTACTAATAGTTAATAGTTTTGATAGGTTATGTCAGTTAGATTAATTTTTTTATTTTTTCTCTATTCCAGTCAGTCCCAGGTTCCCGTTCAGGTACCGAGCCGCCATTGGTGCTGGTGGTCTGTTATTCATTATTCTATTAATAGTAACGATTATCTGCTGTTGTAAACGACGAAAGAAAAACAAGAAAAAAAGAAAACTAAGGTAATTTGTATATGTTATGAATTCATCTACTTGACTAGTCTGAAACCAGCTACAGGTTAAAGATCCCTCAACAGTTTGAAATCGAAAGCGAATACCGCTGTCCTGGCAAAGTTTCCCTCTTTGAACACTGCCTGACTTTTTCCGTCTTCATTAGCCAATAATGTACAGAACAGTAGGCGTTAATCTGCATGAATTTCATTTGTATTCCAACCTCTGATAGATATTTTGACTCCAGTCGACAACTGTCAAAATAGCTATCAGAGGCTGGAATAGAGGCAGATGTTTCGGACTACTACTTGACCAGAGTGGACAAAGAAGCGTCTGTCTTCTGTTAGCTTTCAGTGGTATTGTATTAACTTGACCATTTAAAGGGATGTAGTCGTTTGAATTAATTGCTGTACTATCTCTTGAATGTTTCGAGGGCTCTGATTGGTTGTATTTTCTAGCATACAATCCAATCAAATCGCTGCATTTACAAAATTATGTGATACCTTGAGATTGTGAAGATGACTTTGCCATTACTTAGTATACTCAACGTTTCGAAAAGTATGACGTAAAATTCTCTTTCATTTCATTTCATAGCCAATGGTTTTATTTTTCAGGGAAGAGTCCCTAATGAGAGTAAATTACCATCTGAGTCGAGCCAGCGGAAGTCGGGAACAGTTGGAGATTACTGAAGACCCGTATTCAGAACCGGTAAGATCTCATCTATCAGTCCCCTCTCAGCTGTAAATGGGTGTGGATAATCCAGGAAAGATCGGTACAAAGACGTTTTTGGTTCGAGATCCTATGTTGACAGCCATTAAAATTATAGTTGAATTTCTCTTAACGTTTAATCAGTAAATTTCGAGTTGATTTGACCAAGGACTAGGTTGTAAAAAGATACTCGAGAACCGAAGTTTTTATCCTTGTTATTCATTACCAAAAGGTTTGGCCAAGGACCAGACAGGATCCTGCATCTACCCTGCCACACCAAAAATAATTGTAAAGCCGGGAAAAAATGGACTAATTTGGTATATTTCACAGCTCGTTTTGTTTTACATTGCAGATATACAATAAATCTCGAGGAACAGTTCCCGTTAAGCCTCCAGAGTTACCTCCGAGATACTCAAAATACCCACAAGAAGGCAAAAAGGATTCTACCCACGACTATCTGCTACCAGACGACCTTCCGCGCCACAGTCCTGTACCGGATAAATCAATACTGACGTCGGAACGGAGAGGTGCGGACGGAGCGTCCATAGAGGACATAAGCGGAAGGGTGGAGATGCCGCGACCAGCAGGGTATGATCCCTTGGGGCCTCGGGACAAAGAGAATGAATACTCTGTAGCCTCTGATATGGAGGGTGATTATAGGCCCGTCCCTGAGTCGGAACAGGACTACAGTAAGGCTGGTCATATAGATGACCCCACCCCTAAAAATACTTATTTCGTTTTGGAGGACGATACTATCGAACAGCTCAAATTGTAATTCAATCCCAGGGCTGAGGACGGAAGATGGAAGGGGGTGGGGGAGGTACCGGAGGGCTCGGGTGACACCCAAATTGCAAGACTACTACACTCTTACGGTTCTACAAATTTGATGATACAAAATGTGAAAGCCATTGGAGATTATATTTTAATTGACGTCAAATACTGCATTTTTGTTGTAATTTTTTTTAACTAATTGCTCAAAGCAGCTTCGTTTGTAAATATTTCATTTTTACATTTTATGCTCATTGTCAAAAATAATTGTATTTTATGCATTGTTTTAATCATACACAAAAGGTCCCATAATTATTACCTCAGGGTGGTTGGGGCCAGGCACGTTATAGGGGTAATCCTAGGGTTGAAACCGTGTTATTGAAACATCATGTATTTTGTGTCATAATTCTTACAAGCATACATATTGTACATAATCATAATAAATTTTAACTTTCGTCAATTTTGTTCATTTTTATCCACTGAAAAAAATTACTTAAAAGTTTTCATTCAAAGTCAGTCAAAAGAATGTTGCGTCCAACAGCCTTTTATATCGTAGCCCTTATTATGTGTCTCTACTTGACTAGAGCTCATCTCATGCTGCAATCACCTGTCGGATACAAAGTCCTCAGTAAGACAGCTATAGTTTTGGAATTTGGGCCAACTTGCCACACTTGAACTTTAGACATATGATGAACAAAGCAAGCGAATTCCCTAAACAGGAGCGAGGAGTCAAGAACAAGAATATTCTATAAACTGAAGGACGATTAGCTATGTTATATGCCTTCAGCCTTATTACCATTAGTGTCGCTGTCCGATTTGACGAAAGGACGATTTGACGTTACTCGTGTCTTACTCTACAATCCAAGGGCAGATAACTTTATTGTTTTGACTTGAGGCTAATTGCAATTACCTCAATTAAATTATCCAATTTACGTGTCTTAAATTGGACAAGTACATTACACCTTTATACGAAGGCTGCGAAACTCTTCTTGTTAATGCGGACACGTATTAAGATTTCCAATTTATTTGCAGATCGATTGTGCAAAGCTGCAATTTTCTAAATCGTCAATCCAGACATCCGAATCAAACCAAGAATAAACTTGGAAAAGACACTTTTTGTAGTAAACGTTGTGAATAAGACAGCTGTTTTGGAAACGAATGGTCATAATTCTGTTACTTTTGTGAATGTGATTGGATGAATAACACTTTTGTATCTGTGCTTCAATATCTATTTTTTTGACCCTGCTTCTTATATAAGCCTACCCTGCCCTCCTTCTATCTAGGCTACTCTCCAAGCTCCACTGAAACAGTATGGAGTCTGATATTGTGCACTGTGGAAAAAACATGCAAGTGAAACTGGAAGAACCTGCTATAATGTCAGTGAAGCCTGAGGAGATCACTGATTCTACAGTAGATGAAGTTGTTGAAGTCGAAGATCAGGATACTGAAATCTCTGATGCAAATTCGGATGAATCAAAAATATCAATTCCGTCCTTAAGCCTACCTTCTGACAAGGCGCCAACGAAATCTATCCGAAGAGAATTGAATCTGCAAGAAAAAGTGGAATTGATCAATGAATCAGGCAACCAGTCACATAGAAAATTAGCTCAGAAGTTTCAAATCAGTAAATCCCAAGTTGGTTCGATTTTAAAGCGAAAGACTGAATATTTAGATTGTTACAATAAGAATCAAAGTAATCCAGCTCGAAAACGATTGTGTTTACGCGACATTGACTCCATCAGACATAGACTTGATAATCTGTTAACGGACTGGATTGAAGACGCTCTGTCCAAAAAAATTCATCTTTCTGGTCCACTATTAAGGAAAAAGGCTTTAGAATTCGCAGAAGAAATTGGTTACGCAGATTTCAAAGCTTCAAATGGTTGGTTGGATAGTTTTAAAGCCAGGAATAATGTAGTGTTCCAGAAACCAAGTAGAGGAAGCTCATCTTCTACCCCTAAACCAAACAAAACCGACACGCGAAAATCTTCTCAAAATACGTAAGTTGATATTTGCTTCTATATGAAATAGTTTAAGGATTCCATTGAAATTTGGAATTTCAAAGGAGTAGATTAATGAGAATTTGCTCAGTGAAAAGCGTCAATTCATTTGGATGGGACAGTAAACCGAGGCCCTGTGTGTTACAGGCTCTGCATATTAGAATTCCCTCAACAGTTAGAAAGAGAAAAAGTGTAGGTTAATGTCACTATAATGTCAAAATTCATCTCATTGCTCACTGCATGGACTCGCCTATCTTAGCAAGCCGATTCAAAGACAGAAATGTAAGGCGTAAAATTTCATTTCATTTTTATCAGGAATACTGGAAGTAAAGGAATTAAACCAAATCAAATCTCAGAAGAAAATGTTGGACCTTTAGTTTCTGATATAGTGTAAGTTTCATTATTATTTTTCATATATCCAATGGCCACACCAGCCTACTGAAACTTGAGGTACAAATAGTAGGGCAGAGGGACTTAATTGGGGAGATTCCAAATGCAAAGCGCTGCGGAAGTGCCTCATGGAGGGTCTGACCTATTCTTTATGTACGATAGAGGCTATTTTCAAGGGAAAACGGACATATCCGGCAAATAATGTCCAAAGCAACAGTCCTGATTTGAGGGGTTCCACATATTTTTTTAATTATATTTGATATATATTATTTTAGATTGTCCCACTCTGAAGAAGTTCCTATACCTATGCCCATTATGGCTGAAACTGAATCTAAAATACATGGTGAGTTATTGCCCTTGATTCAAGCCAAACTTCAGACTAAAGGAAGTTTCATCTGCATTTCTTAAATCTATATTGCCTTTGGTTGAAATTTGCATGTGAATGCAATAGAATAACCAATCATTGTAGAAGCCATTAATGGCCCTGATACACATATAAAGGCTAGAAAACCTCCTTAAAACTTGAAATCCCTTTTTCCAGCAGAAGTTCCAGTAGAGGGTAATAACAGTATGTTAAATAATTATATGAAATACTGTGATGATGGTGCGACTAAACGCCTAGAAGAGACAATACGATCAGATTTAACAGAAGCAGAATTAGGATTAAAACAACTGATAGCTTTGAGTAAAGGTACGTACAATTGATTCCCGGTCAAAGTTAAATCGGATGGGAGAAGGATGACATTAAATGGTTTGCAAATACATTTTCTGAACTTTTAATGTGTATCAGACTTTTGTTGCACCATTCCAAATTCACCATCAGATGTCTGTGGTTCCTAAAATTACAGAATTAGTTAACCGAAAACGACCTCACTATCTGCTTAAGGTTTTTGCAATAGTGATGTCATAAAACAGTTTTTTGGAATTGCAGGAACCACAGATATCTGACTAAAAATCCCTCAAAGTCAATAGAAAATAGATCAGTATACACTGCAAATTTTGAGTTGTGTATTTCATTCGATGCTAATCTGAATATTTTCTGTTCGTTTCAGATTCAGATTTCAAATTAAAAACAGTCATTAATCAAAAACAAGAAAAGGCCGAATTATTACAACAGAAATTACAAGACGTGGCCAACTTACAATGTGAGATTAATTTACTTGCAACTGAGGAAGAACATTTAACAACTAGTAATTCTCAGATTCTTGGAAAGATTTCCACAGTGGAAGATAAAGTAAAAAGTTGTGGGCGAGCTTTAGACGATATTCAGGTCATCCAGGAGCAACAGAAATCATACACTACTTTATATAATATGGTGACCAATAATCAATTTGGTGGTCAACCTAATACCTAGTGGTTACTTGGTTACTACGAACAATTTACAGGTGGCTCAAGATTGCTCGGAACTGGTCTTCATTTATATCATACACTACTTTATATAAAATGGTGACAAATAAGCAATTTGGCGTTCCCCCAAATATTTAGTGGATACTTGAACATGTTCAAAATTTGTTACTGTGTACGCTATGGTCAAAAATTAATTTGGTGGCCCTAAAATGCTTGCAGGTCTTTTTGACCAATAATCAATAGCTGTACCCCCATATCCTTAGTTGCTACCATGGTGTTCACTCGGACAAGTTCAAATTCAGCGACTCCATACAGAAAGGTTGCCCAGGATTTCATGGATGACATTCAGCTCACACAACTGATACTTTCCATAGAGCAGAACTCTGCTATACACTTTACTGTAAAACATCATTTATTTCATAAAAGCTGCATACTTATCCTTGATTATCTCTTGGCAAAGGAGCTGAAAGTCAAAACTAAGCAAATCCCCGAAAGCACTGGCCTCGATATTGATTTGATTTGCATGAAGAAATGTATATATTTCTTTTATTTATTTACTATAAAAATGTAACAGGTTTTTTTTTTAAATTTTTTGATTTTGTTAATAAAAATAATGGTACAAAATATAACCTTTGTTTTGGAATGTCAATGGCACACAATTTAGTAATTTTTCAGGGGCAAAATAGCAAGTTTGTATTTGTCAAACTGGCCTTAAAGCACTTGTTTTGTTTATTTTTTGGGTTGTGAAATATTGACAGCAATTTCTTTGCTTTTCGGTAATTGTCACATATTCACAATGACTTTACAAAATCAAATTATTTTTGGATAATTCAGGAAAGATCAATGAGATATGGCCAAGTACCAGCTGGTAGAAAGGATCCTTAACTGTGAACCTGCGTTGTTATCCTTGTAAAATATAGTTCTTTCTTTTCTTATCTTTGTACCATTCTATTAAAAAGTATTTCAAGTGAGTTCCACTGGTTTCAGGCTGGTTTCATCTTCGATACCATAATTACATAATGGACAGACAAACCCTGGGTCTGCCTTATAGTTACTCTGAAATATATTCATATTAATATTGGGCAAGGGCAATAACTCATAATAAGTAACTTACACAAAGACAACATTTATTCAAACAAATATGGGTACTAACATTACACGAAAACGAAAACAATAATTCATATTTATATTGGACAAGGGCAATAACTCATAACTTTATGTGAACACAACTTTTATTTGAATATTTAAATTAATATTGGTCAAGGGCAATAACTGTTAAAAAGTCACCTACTAACCAAGTAAGTACAAGATGACAATGCCAAGACCCCAAAAATAAATAAACAAAAATTGACTTACAAATAAACAATAATAACAGAAAACATGTTGACAGCCGATTTCGTGTGGATTAATCGGCCAATCAGAACAAACAGCACAAGATTTTAAATCCTGATCCGAACGTTGACATAAAGTTTTTATATTTTCTGTTTTTCGATTCGTCCATCTTTTTATCGTGTTTTTTATTTTCTGTAAGTTGACTAATGGCAAGATAAAAAACAAAAATTCCTGGAAAATTTTTAAAAAAAGATTGAACTGGTTGAGTCCTTGAGGACAGACTGTAGCTCAGATTGTTAGGGTGTTGGAATCTTGACCCCTTTGCTAATAGATTCCAAGAAGTCTTCCAATTAAAAGCATCGACAAATCTCAAAAGTTTATTGCAAAGAAGCCCCAGATAATAATATACTTACTGAGAAACCATTCCATAACAGCTCTCTGGTCATAAACTCAAAGCTGACCTAAAATATACCAAGATTCCTGATATTACTATAGTCTTTACCAAGAAACAAGGCATGACACAATTTATACCAAAAATTCTGAGATACATGAAAGCCAAAACAAAGATTCTTGTAAACATCCATTCATTTACTCAGTTCTATATTCATTCATTTGTTCATTCATTCATCCAAATACTCATTATTCATTCATGTGTTCATTCAACAATTTTTCATTCATTATTCATTTATTTGATCTTTTATTCTTTCATTCATTCATTCATTCATTCAATTGTTTAATCAACCATTATTTCATTCATTCATAAATCTTTCCATTCATTCAATTGATCATTCAATTGATCATTCATTAAATCATTCATTCATTTAATTGTTTAATCCATCCATCCATCCATCCATCCATCCATCCATCCATCCATCCATCCATCCATCCATCCATCCATAAGCAACTTACTTGTCTAATATTTTGACTGTGTGGATACAAGGACTGTATTCCTAATAATCTCTCTATAATATTAATATATCCTCCACGGTTTAAAAACAACATGAAATTACACACAGTAACTAACTTTAAACTGTTTTCTATCCATTTTATACACTTATTAATCTACAAAAATACAGATAACTCAAAATAATTCTAATTTATTTACATAATGTAGTGAATTTTTGGAATTTTATTTTCCTTGAGAAAGGGTTGTAGCACAGCCAGTTAGAGTGTTAAAATCAAGGACTAGCTCGTGACAAGATCCACATGGACTTTAACTGTTATCCTTGTAAAATAAAATGATACTTTTCTCTCTTTCTTTACAATTATTAATGGAATTATTATCCAAAAGATTAAAGAAGACAAACCTGTTGATGCCATTGTGTTAAATGTAAAATATTAACAATGTCAGTCAAGCGTTCTTTAAACCATGGACAGCCAATAAACAATAGAGCATATAATATCTTCTGTCTACCAGTAATCCACGATCTTCTGTTACTATAACCATATTTAATATTGAGTAACTCTTGTCCGACTGTAGAACCATTACAATATACTGTATACTGGAAGTACAAAACAACACCCAAAATATAAACAACATATTGGTAAAACACTACTAGCAGCTAATGAATTTCATATGAGAAATATATCAATTATAAATAAGTAACTATATCATAATGAAAAGTGGTATCAGGTGTCTAGAAGAGTAAGCATAACCTGCCTTGCGCCAAAACATAATCATTTAAGGAAGTATATCAATCATAAGTGAGAAAGTATTTCATAATGAAAAGTGGTATCAGGTGTCTAGAAGAGTAAGCATAACCTGCCTAGCGCCAAAACCTAATCATTAAAGGAAGTATATCAATCATAAGTGAGAAAGTATTTTATAATGAAAAGTCATATCAGGTGTCTAGAAGAGTATTCAGTATTGAAAAATATATATATATATATATATGTCCTAAACGAGCCACCATAGAACTCTTTGTTAATAATTTAAACAAACAAAATATCATAATCATTCAACTTTCATTAATAATTGAGACTGACAATAGACAATCTTAGTCAGTCATACCATCCTGGCTTCGAGGCATGGCACATTCTTAGTTCTATCATTATAGAATACTGGCAATTAAAGGGATTGTAATGAGGTTTTCTTAATTTTGTATGTGTATTGTAGACACTGATAGCATTGATTTACACCATTCCAATCTAAATTATATTCAGAGTCTATTTCATACACTCAATGGAATACAGCATAATTCGTTTTTTTTATCTTTCCTATGAGATCAAAGCTAAATTCATTCCATCAAAGCCCTTAACCTTTTTCAGAACACATTAGGCATTCAATTTGTATCATAATAAAAAAACCAAGTAATAACAAACCGAATGTCAAAATGAAACCTGAAATACAAAACAACTTACAGGCAAAACATTGGTAGAAGTTAATAAACTTTTCGCATGAGGAAGTATATTAATCATAAGTGAGAAAGTATTTCATAATGAAAGTGATATCAGGTGTCTAGAAGAGTAAACATACCCTGCCTGACACCACATCTTTCTGCTTTAATTTGGTAATAAGTACAGTTCATGAAGCTCAAACTGAAGTGTGCAATGAGGGAAATTTTGTCTGATTACAGCCTGCAGCACACAGGAAAAACAAACATTAAAGGCATTAAACTTCATTACTGCAAAATAGAATTAAATATTTTACATTTTCTATTCCCTAGGCCTTTCAAAACAGATTAAAAACATATAACAAAGACTACGCGTGAGAATATTGGATAAAAGACAATTCCAAGCTAAATCAATAAGAGACTGGATAAGCCTAGCTATAATATATTGATGTCTCAATATCGCTATAGTAAACAAATAAAACATGGCCGCCACTGACAGAGAGTCCGGTATTGACGAGTAAAAACTGTTAGAGCGGTAATTATACCTGAATACGGTTGATTAACAAGAATGGTAAATACGTGACTCAATGGCAGTAGAATTGACAGTGTTAGATGTAAAAATGGAGAATTTGGGATGATGTCTGTAACAATGATGAGATATACCTGAGGTTTTTGAATATTTTTACCTGTACTTATTAAAGGTATGTGACATTTTCTAGATTATTCTTCTATTGACAAAATAATAATTTTGGTAATTTCATAATTTAGGCTAAATTTTTACATAAATTTGACTGTCATGATTACAGTGTTTAGAATTCAAATATTACCATTAATTTTAATCATTTTTATCACGATAAGTTCATTAAACATTAGCCTTTTTAATTATACAAAATTAATATTATTAGCTATGTGGACTCTCTGAAAGGGATATCGAATTGACAAATCTAAATATCAAGTGAACATCATTGTGTGGACTCTCTGAACACACTAAAGAAACATTATTAGCTATGTGGACTCTCTGAAAGGGATGCCAAGTTGTATTAGCTATGTGAACTCTCTGAAAGGGATGCTGAGTTGATAAACCTTAATACAAAAAGGATATTATTAGCTCTCAAGGGATGTTGAGTTGACAAACCTAAATACCAAATAAACATTATTAGCTATGTGGACTCTCTGCCAATTGACTTTGTGGATTCTCCGAAATGGATGTCAAGTTGGCATCAGGTGTTTAAAAGAAACAATACCCTGCCTTTAGGTCTCAAACACAATTCTGAGTTCAAAGGATCCCACATTTCCAAAGAACAAATCAAATTTTTGGCAAGAATCTTCAATGATAAGAAATAAGTCACCAAGAAACTAAAAATTTCACCAGCTCATTATTATCATTATATATGCCTTAATATCAAAATTATATTTCATGTATCAGTCTCAATTCTCAATCAATTAACATCTCATTAAGAGAGTTCACATAACATTTCTGGTGTAGACATGTATCAGACTACGTGATAAGTGTCACAGCCAGTAATTACAAGGTGCTGATTGGAAATCAATAATCAATCACCAATATAATCAATAAATCACACAATATTCTCAATTAAATAGAAATCACATAGTTGAAAGGAAACTCAAGAAATTCTGAGCTATACCTATATTTCACTGGACTTAATTCTCAGGAAGCTTCTTGGAAACTTATGAAAATTTCTAGAATTTCCATGCAGAATCAGTCTGATTTTATGATAAAATTTCAAAGAATATTGCCTAGAGACAAGTAAGAACTGTATGAATACATTGCAGAGAAGTTTTTGTAATTAGACTCAAAGCTTTCAAATAGAATCAAACTAAAGCCAGAGCCAAATATAAATATTTTCAAAATGACAAGAAAAACAAATTTTTTCGTAACATTTTTCTCTTATGTTTTCAGATTTACAACCATCCTACGGAAGAATTGGAAAGACTCAACAGAAACCAACAGAAACCATAAAGAAATTCAGACATCCACACAAGTAACAAATCAAAATGGCTGAGCCAGAAAAAGACCCTCCAATTATTGAAGAGATTGATTCTGAAGATGAAGAAGATCCAGGAGACCATTCGACCAATGAGTACACCGTAGAAGACATCGATGAAAATTTCAAAGATGAGGACAGCCTTTCAGAATCCCTTTCTTCTCGTTCGTCCACGCCAAACTCAGATTATTCCTTAGCAGAGGATGATTCCTTGGAAGAAGATGAAGGAACCAATCAGAATCCAGTAAAATCAAACCAAAAGAAGAAGCTGTCCAATAAGAATCAGCCAAATGTAAACCAAGAAGATTCAGTAGCCAATCAGAATCCAGTAGAAGCAGACCTGGAAGATGTTGATTATTCTGATGACTTTTCAGACGAAGATTCTTTAGAAATGGAAGCCAATCCAGTTGATTCTTTGGAATTTGAAAAAGACACAGACCTTGACCAAGTTCAAATAAATTTAGACTCTGATGCTGACACTGAGGAAAAACCTACCCAAGATGAAGACATCCATTCCACTGTTGAATCACCTATACCAGAAGAGCTCTATCCAATTCAAGATGATGATTCACAAGATTCTGATGAGCTTACTGAAGATTCAGAGGATGACCGTCCATTGACAGCTAGGAGAGTAAGCAGCCAAGATAATGATTTATCCACAGAATTCTCCAAAGATACAGCTTCAGCAAATTCCAAAGATCTACCAGAATCAAATGAATCCAATGCTGGCAATGACTGGACTGATCGAAATGAAGACCTGCCGGAAACGTTCTTCATTCAGGGTACCTCAGTAGATTCTCAAGCACAATCTGACCCCAATGCTGACGATATTTTTGAAGTATCTGATGAATTCAGCGATGATGACAGCCCATCATTGACGGCAAGAAATCTTCTGGAAGTTCCTCAAACAGAGGAAGTCCAGAATCCAATTGCAGCTGATGATTTGAGGGTCTCTGATGCATTCAGTGAAGAAGACAACCCTCCCTTGACAGCTGGAAATCTTAAGGTTCCTCAAACAGTCTTAAGTGGCAATGAAAGTCAACCATCTACTTCAATTAATCTGTTAGAAGCACCAGTGTCTGAATATGCAATAGAAACTAATACTCGTAACACTACCAAGGTGTCTGATGAATTTGAAGATGACGATGCGCAATTGACAGAAAGAAACCTACTGGAAGCACCAGACACAGAAAATCTTATGGAGTTCAATGCTAATGGATCATTTGGAGATAAATCTATGATAGCTAGAAATTTGGACGAAGACATTCAAGCAAATGACAAAGATCAATCAGATTTTTCAGATGAGCTGAGTGACTCTGAGGATGCTTTAGCAGTCACAATAAAAGAAAACATAAGAGTTGGTACTGAGGAACCCAGTCCTATCATCCAAGTGGTTCAGCTTCAGAAACCATTGTTAGACTTCGTCCAATTTGTAGAACCAGAAGAAGAAGACGCATCTGAAGATGTCTACAAGGATGATGGAAGTTATCCATGGGTGTCATCACCTTCCAAAGACTATGTACATTCACCCAATGCAAACAATGTAAATAAAACAAGACATCCATCTACGGCAGCAACAAAAGACATGTATTCTATGCACAATGTTGAAACAACTCATCCACAGACATCATCAAGGATTGACGACTTTGTAGCTCCCATAAGAGCTCAAGGAACTCAAAACCTGATTGATTTTGATGATGATGAAACAGACAATGCCAGCAACAGAAGATCAAGCTTCCAGCAGCAGTTTGGAGAGGAACTTGTTGGAGATGCAAAGGATCTTGTTGGACAGTATCAGCAACAGCTTGAAGACGCTTTAGAGTCTGAAGAAGCAGCAGAACAAGCAAATCAGGATTGGAGAGACTCTGAATTTACTGACAATCTTATGGAGCCTAGAGAACATGAAGGACATAACATGAAAGACTTACAAAACATTGACGTGGACACTTTTGTGGAGCCTATAACATACACAGATACAAAAGACTCTCAAAAGACCAATGAAGAATATGAACTGGATTTGAAAGACCCTCAAAACTTTGATGTTGATGTTTTTGAGAACACTCAAGAACAATCAGAAGGAATACTGAAAGGTTCCCAAAGTTTTGATGATGACTTGCCTATGGCGCTTTCAGAACAAAAGGAACATGGTGCAATAGATTCTGAAAGCATTCTGGCTCACGCTCTCATTGTTCCTACAGAACAACTAGATCCATACTCACAAGATGCCCAAGGCATTGATGAAGACACTCTCATGGAAGGAGGAGAATCACAATTCTCACAAGAGTCCAAAATCATTGATGTTGATTCTCTTATGGAACAGGAAGATCTAATTAAAGATGCCAATGACGATACTGAAGAATCCATGGACAGTAGTCAGGAAACTCAAAGACGACGCCATTTTTCTACCAAAAGTCACAATGATGAAGCAGATTTGAATGAGGAAGATGGCATCAGCAGTGATAGTGATGCAGGTCGAAGACTATCAGACGACAGTTTTGGTGCCTATGATGATTCCAGCACAGGGAGTTGCTATAGTGATGAAAATGTTGCTATCACCACCAAAATGAGTCCTGCAGAAATTGTTTCTAAATATAGTAACGAGTACTCAACATACTACGAGTCCAGTGAAGATGATGATGCTCCATCAAGCATTGTTAGCGATGTTTTGGAAAATGTGTCATCAGGAAGATCAGTGACGATTACGTCCAAAAATCATGCATCAAATACTAAATCTGGATCCTGCAGTGAAACTTCTCAACAGACTGGTAATGGGCTACATTTTGACTATTCTGAAAAAAACCCTTTCACTGAAGTTCCAGACCTATTGATAGATAATGGCAGTAATTTTGATCCTGAAGATCATTCTAGTTTGACAGAAGATGGAATACCAGACCTGGAGGACAATAATAACATAGACTACTTACAAATTCCCGATACAAGAATCAGCCACAATGGCACCATTCCATCTCAGTACCAGAATTTGAAAACTGTTGTTCCTTTCGAGACGTCTGCTAATATTTCTGGACATATTACGAAGGTAAATAATTGGACATACCCAACCAAAGGAAATGTGCAATTTAAAAATGAATATCCTTTACGAACCGACAATTTTGACGATAATGACCATCAGCGGAAAAAATTTCAGTTTAAAATTGATAATCACAGTGATCGAATTCCAACTCCTATTCCAACTCTGGAAGAAACAGATCAGAATTTTCCAACCATACCTCGAAAATCGGAATTGCAGGAACAACTGAACTTTAATTACAACAAAAACAGAGTTTCAAATATTGACAAAAATCTGGAAAAAGGGTCAATGCCAACTTCGACAGTGTTGACCATAGCTACCACTTTAACTGAGCCTGTTTCTGAGAAGGAGGACTGCTTATACAGTAAACCAAATATCTATTACAACTACCAAAGACCAGCTTCACGAAGTCCATCAGGTCTGGTGTCATCATACCATCAATTTTATCCACACCATAAAGACTCAGTTTCACAGCATTACAGTTCGTCAAGTACACAGGTAAATATAGATTTATTCAATAAGAGAAGCAGCCCCTGCCCCACCCCTTCCCAGCCTAAAATATGCCAAAACACACACCCAACTTTCACACCCAGCTTTCATAAAAACGAATTCTGAATTGTGTCATTCTCAGTCATAAACAAACACAAGAAAACAATTTCCAAATCAAGCTTTCTAATAATTAGCTTTCACAAAAAATCAACAAGTTTAAAAGTGCTCGGAAAATGTCTTAAAAGAATTTCCAAACTAAACTAACTTATTCTGAGGTAAACAAAAAATCAACAAGTTTAAAATTTCTCGGAATTTGTGTTAAAAGAATTTCCAAACTAACTTATTCTGAGGTAATCAAAAAATCAACAAGTTTAAAAGTGCTCGGAAAGTGTGTTAATGAAATTCAAGTTAAAAGTAAAATATCATGTTATTTTATAGTTATTGACTTAATATTCAATTTACCATCTGAGAATTTCCAGGAACACTAAAATAATCAATGCATGAAACACTGTGATCAGTGGAATTGTCCCTGATTTCATAATAATACTACATAATAATCAATTAAATCTCTAACGAGGCATTAAGACGCGACAAAAACTGGTTTTAATTAAATTCTGAGTAGAAAGAAGTCTAACAAGTTTATTAAAAAGTGTGTTTTATTCCATAAAAATTTAATATTGTTCAAACTTAACACAAATGGCAGTTAAATAGCTCAGTTGATAGCGAGTGGGATTGTTGTCTGCTCGGAAAGTGAAATAGCTCAGTGAGCAGCAAGTAGGATTATCGCCTGCTAAGTGATAAGGTGTTGTGGGTTCGAATCTTCCTCAAGGTAAGAAAAATTGTGATGCCTGCACCAGTGCTTTTGAGGGTCTGCCCAGTGACTGCTCTCTCCCCTAATACAAATTCAAAAGAGACTAAATTGAAGAAAGCTTTGTAAGTACTGGTAGTGATGAACACGATTCAATCAAATTGTTAAGAAATTTGGATAGGAAATCCAAGGTAAGATGAGAAGGTGTATTTTTGTATGAATTGAATTGTTTGCCATAACTGCTGTAAAATCAATAAGGTAGGCCTACTCACCTTCCATAAAACTGTTTTTAATAAAGCATTAATTTCTGGAGAATATCGGACAAAAATACCAGACTGAAAAAAATAAATAAAAATAATCCATGAACATATAAATTATATATTTTAATCTTTGATCACTAAATGTCAAACAAGAAATATTTTATGCTTATCTTTTAGAAAAAAGGAAATGAATGGAGTTTTATGTGAGCTAATGAAGACGGGCAACGCCATGCAGGGTGCAATGAGGGAAATTTTGCCAGGACAGTGCCAGTAGCCTGCTCTTTTTCAATTTCAACTGTCGAGGGATCTTTAACGTGCACAATCTGTAGCACACGGGGCCTCGGTTTATTGTCCCAACCGAACGACTAGACGCTTTTTCCATGTCAGCCCCTCTTACCTGCATCACTGACAGGGGGAAACCGGGTTGAAAAATCCGAAAATCTCGACCCATGCCAGGATTGAACCCTGGACCTTCAGGTTAGAGAGCAAGCGTCTTTTAGAGGATGTTGAAATGTTGCATATTTTTTTGCTCATTTTTGTTCAATGAATTCTCTAAGTTTGTTGGAAAGTTAATTCCTCTTTCAAATACTAGCTGTCCTGATGAGGATTGTGTATCTTAAACACAGGTTAGCAGAATAAGAAGAGATTTAGTCAATTTTGGAAAAGGAGGATTCCAATCAAAATAATTCTGTAAGGAAAATGAAAAAACCACCTACCTGAAGATATTTAAAAGCTTGATTCAACTGAGTTTTAACCAAATCAAATATTTCATTATCTAATTCACTGGCATCTAGCTGAAAACAATAACATAGTAAACAATGTGAAATGACATATAATGAAATGGAGTTTTACTTCTTACTTGTCCCACTTGATAAGTTACATGAATAACAAAATGCCATGCTGTGTGCAATGAGGGAAATTTAGCCATCTCAACATTTACCACTAATTAACTTAATTTAGAAAATATATAAATGATATTAAACCAAATGGAGTTTTATTCATCTCCCTTGATAGGCTAATTCATGGATAATGGAATCTCATGCGATACACTGGGCAATTAGCCAAAACTAAATGACCAAATACATCTTCCTTTCGGTCCCTGAATGCCATATACCCATACAGTACGGTATGCAATGAGTGAAATTTTGACAAATTTTAACATCAAACTCCAAAAAAACGTAAAATACCCCATTCCCAAAGTCCCCATACATTACCTGAGCCACTCGTAAAGCTTTGACAGGCTTGTCATTATCAGTCATTTTAAATTTTCATTTATTTTGAGTTCTAAAAACGTTTTCTGTTTTGTTTACATTTCTTTACTTTCATTTTACTCAATTCCAGTAATTTCATTGGTTGAGAAATATAAAGCTAGCTATATTATTTTCGTATAAATATTTTAAGAGCTGAGAAAAGTATTCTTTTCAAAAATCGAATAGATAGAAATCCAGTCTGTTTTTAAAAATTATATTCTTTATTGCATAAAAAAATTAAAAAGGTAAAAACTTCAAATTGAAAATGTCTAGCTCTGCAAACCAGAATGTCCATTTAACATAATCGTCCATACAAATCGACCCAACCAAGTAAAGCTGGTCCTTTGTAATATGCAGTGGACGTGAGAAATTCACTATATCTATCAAATAAACTTTGTTGATAATTTTGTTGAAATATTTTGCAATCGGTTTATTTGTCGTAAATATTTAAAGGGAGATAACAACGCCAATATCTGTTTAAAAGCAACGGACTTCATCATTCGATCGGTATTGGAAATCTTGCATTCTTTTACCATGTTCAGATCGCTTGTTAAAGAAATAAATCTGGCTTTTGGAAGATGAGTCTACTTACTACCCTAGCCTTTCAATTTCTCCACGACTACCTCACAAAATATGACTCGTACACAACAAAGATACCAAATACCAAACTTTGCTTCATTTCTTACACAAATTTCTCGAAGCACATAATTTTTTGCACAAAATCGTTGATTTTTCTCAGTTGGATACGAGTAATTCCGAACAAACTGTGACTCGAAGGTTCAGAATGTGTCGACTGATTAGACCAATTATCACCAATCCGTTTGAATTTTAAATCAGTTATCAAAAACTAAACGCCCATTAGCTGATTGAGATTTTCGTCTGGTTACTTTAATTCGGTATAACAATTCTCGACAAATCGGAGATCGGGTTGTCATTCTGAAAAAGGAAAGGAAAACCCCACTTCGTGTTTGTCTATAATTAAATGGAAAACGCAATGCTTTAGCTTGTGGACCATACATTTTCCTTCCCTTACTCAAAGCATTATAGGCCTGGGCGACACTTATTACGTCTGGGCTGAAATTGTTTTCAGGGTGTGTAGGTGGGTGGAATGATGTAGTTCCACGAAAATATTTCGATGACTTCATCCCTCTATGTATCATCTGTTGTTAAAGAATATATAGACGAATATATCCCTTTAATATCAAGAACGACTCCTATTCTCTGACCAACCTAACACGTTTAAAGATAAGAATAACTATCTCATTAAAAATTACATCAGTTTTTAATTAACATAGAGGTGTGTAGCTATAACCCTTGTTAGTTTGGACATATCTTAATAGACTTGGTCAACACTTATAAGATCATCTTAACAATGTCAAGCTATTACGAACTGCGTCTTATACCTTGACTGCCATAGCAGTCTATCATATAGCAGTCTTGTATCATATAGCAGTCTTGTATCATATAGCAGTCTTGTATCATATAGCAGTCTTGTATCATATAGCAGTCTTGTATCATAGATATTTATTCCATTAATTTAAATCAAATTGTCATCGTGGGTTCTAATCTTGGTTGGCGGTTGAAAGTCTGGTGACCTTGAATAATAAATTTCCTCATTATTCCAGTCAACCCAGCTGTAAATACGTACAGATAATCTAGGAAAGATCAATGCCAAGAGGTTTGGTAGGTCAATGACCAGTTGGTAGACTTGATCCTTGTGAACCGAAATTCTTTTCCTTGTTTGACCAAGGACGAGCTGGTAGACTGGATCCCCGTATACCTTAGTTGTA